>NW_017536963.1:1358939-1376514 GCF_001853355.1 Bactrocera latifrons | reverse complement strand
AATTTTCTACTATAATTATTTTATCATAAGTTTTGCTATAACTTGTTAGCTGAAATTATAATGCTATAATTTTAAATCTATTAAGTTAGTTTTTGTTTTCACTTTTAATAAAATCATTTTATTATATCTAATTTTGGTTATAATTTTTTGTTGTCATATTTTGTTGCTAAAATTTTCTCCTATAAATTTGTGCTATAATATTTGTTATAATTTAGTAAGTTTTACCAATTTTTTAAGTTTTAAAATTAGTTTTCAAAACCCTTTTTACAATAACTTTTTTGCTATAATTTTAATTTAATATTTTTAAGTTCAAATTATTTAAATTTTGAGCATGATTTTTTACTTAAGCAAAGTTTTAAAACTTCCGGACTTGTGCGTCAGAGATGTGCAATAAATAACATAGAATACAGAATTTTACTCTCAGCATACAGCAACGGCGCTCATTTCATTGATTAAGGGTTATCAAAAAAAATATGAAACAAATTTAAAAAAAAAAAAAAATATGAAAAAACGAAAAACTGGATTACAAAACAAAGTAAGACCATTGCGAGTTGCGTCTGCAAAGCCTGTTAAAGTTTTCAGAATCTACTAAATTTAAAACGAAATCAGAACTCTAGGAAAAAGCTTAATTAACTGTAACAAATTTTAATATTAAAAATTCCAATTTAAGAAAAAAAAAAACTTTGTAGTATTTGTAAAAATTTTTCTTGGCAATATTTGCCACCAACAAGAATACGCAAACTGTTTTTCATTTCCTTGTTTATATTTTTGCAATCTGAATATGCATTTCAATCTTAAAACTGCAACGTTTTACTTCTCCTTCAACTTCATGCATCACAGCGCCCATACGTCGCTTGCATTTCTCTCATTTCACACCCAAGTCTCCAGCTGATAAGCCGAGACCTCTTACATGCGACGCTTGTGAGTTCACAAGCTTCATGTCTCACTTCATTATGACTCCAATCAGTGCAGCGTATTTGCCAAATTTAAAAACGCTTAAGTTGAGTTTGTTGAAAAATTGAAACTGTGTAAAAGTTCATATATCTTTGCGCTCTTTTTCCAAAGTTTCTGCTTTTTTTTTTATAAAAATATACTACTGTTACCAGTCCATATTATTTTGGTACAAAATATACACCTGTGGCACTCTCTTCGTAATTTCTGAAAATTATGTTTATTTACTCTTTCTCATGCTAGACAGCATTTATCGCTATCTTCACCTACACTCAGCGCTTTTTTACACTCTAGTGCTAATCGGTTTGCTATTGTGTTATCTGATTTGTTGTCTTTATCAATTACGGTTACTCAATTCAAGTTTTAAGTGATTCTCAAACTGAGATAGTTTTGAAAGTTTTGTATGAGATTTTATCGTTTGTTAAATTATTTTGAGGTGAGTGATATTGATTATTCAACTGATTTCCAGTTGTCAAGAGTTTAGTTGTATAGGGTGTATGTATGTTATTTTTGCTTGTATGTTTGTTCTGAATTATGTTTCAGCCAATCTTCAGCGATAACCTTAAACAATCTTCCTTAAACAATTTTTTTTTTAGTTTTAAAAATTGATTTTGTATTTTTTATTTTTTAATGAAATTTATCATAATCAGAGTTTATAACGTCATACGTTTTTCTTTTTTAATCGTTCAATATTTAAGAGATTGTTAGAACAAGTTCTATCGTACTAAGAAAAGTCAGATAACATTCGAGACTCTGAAGTTTGTTGAATTGGCTGCAAATTTAAATCTTGCACTAATTTCGGGACACCCTATTGTATGTCCTACTTGATCTCATGTCGAAAATAGCAATTAAATTTTCAAATTTTTCGGACTTAGTGGACTTAGTTATTTCTCTTTGTGCACTATATTATAGCAACCACATAATTATTTATTCTGTTTATTTGCCTAATTTCGTCTTAAAATAACAAAATCTAAATTTAAGTAAAATTAAAAGTTCGTTTAAGAGGTTTAAGAGAGGAGTAGAAATTTTGTCAGTATCAGTAAAATAAATCTATTTTGAGTTTGAATGATAATTTGACCAAATTTTGAGTTTTTGAATTATTCTTTATTATAAGTTTATACTACAATTTTTCTATACTTTTTTTCTATGATTATTTTGCGATAATTTTGCTATAATTTTTTAATATATTTTGCCATAATTTTTAGATTTTTTTTAAAGGTTTTTTCTATTTTTTACCATACTTATTTTATCAAAATATTCGCTATCACTTTTGTGCAATAATTTTTAGCAAATTTTTGTAACATTTTTTAAATTAGTTTTCACAATATTTTATGCTAAAACTATTTCACAATAGTTTTGCTTTTACAATTATTAAATGTGTGTAAAAGTGTTTACTAGAGTTATTTTATTATAATTTTTTCCACTTTTTGGAGTTTTTTAAATTATTTTTCAAAAGCTATAATAAATATTGACGATTTTATGATAAAATCAATCGATCAATTAGTGCCTACGAGTTCACGTCTACGAAATTATTCTCATTGGCTATCTAAGTTGTTTAAATGCCTTTGTACATAGGTATGTACGTATATTGAAGTAATTAAATGCACTTCAGACGAAAAAACTTTATGACAGTTCGAATGAAGAAAATTTTGGGAGCAAACTTGGAGTTCCAAAATTGATTTCATGTTGAAATAAATCGTTGAAGCAATACTTAAGAGAACTTATTTATTCAAAACATATTTCCTGCAATGAAATAGCTCATTTGATTATATTTGAACACTTCTGTTCAAGAAAATTTTCAAAATTTCTCTTTAACTCAAATTTCGTAACAAAATTTTAAGAACTTCACTTAAAAGCACCATAGCAGGTCTGTAGAGTGAGCTAAAATTGGTTGAAAAATCATTAGTTCTTAGACCTTACTATCGAAAATTAATTGAATGCGTTTTTACACATTAAGTGCGAGTCACTAAACTCTTGATTATGGGGAAATCAAGAAAATTTTTAAAGAAATCCAGTAAACATAATGCAATTTGAGTAGCTTTCGGTGAGTCAAGTGACTCACATCCCTGTCCCAGTTCTTAATATTTGACTTTTACAAAGATATTGAAAGCAGCATTGTGAGCTTTCATATTTCCCATATTTATGAATAATAACAAATTGTTTATTTATAAATAATAAAGTTTAATTTAAATGGCAAAAAATATCACTAAAAATAATTGTAAGAAATACCGAAATAAATTCACTTTTTTTATGACATCAGTTGGCTGACTGATAACTATGGGCAAAGCCAAGGTTATGCACACTGAGATTGTATCGAACACAGTCACACACACTCAGGCAACCGAAGAGACGTAGCCGCTCGTAAGAATTAATAATTACAAAACTAAAACACCCGCACATACATGAAATATATATATATAATAATGTGTGTGTATATATACTTAATTTATGTGTGTATATATAAATGTAGATGTATGTACATATATGCATATGCGCTGACTTGCCTGCTTGTGTGGTTGTTGTAGCTCCTCACTATCTTATCAACAAAACACCAAAAACCAAAAACAAAAAGCAATGCCAGAAAATGAAAGTAAAAGCAAATATAGCAACAACAATAAAGGCAAGTAAAATGTGCGAAAATATGTAAAATTCTATTGAGACAAGCAAAGGACAAAAACAACAAGTATTTACTATAATGACCCGCTATAAAAATTATAATACATACATGCGCATGCATAGATAATAGAACAGTTAATACGAGAGCAAGAAACGACATATACAAATAGTGTAAAATAAAGCCACAACAACAACAACAGTAACAAAATATCAAAATCAACAACCAATAAACATTTTAGAGTAACTGTGCACTGACAACACAAACAACAACACATATATAGAAAAAGAGAACAATAGCAACAACAAATACCAAAAAAGCAGAATACAACAACAAATGCACAAAACCACTAAACTACAAAACCACGACATGAAATAAAAACAAAAACAACAACAAGTCATATAGCATCACATGCGAAACAACAAAAACAACAACAACACGTTAAAAATACAACAACAATACAATAACATATTTGCATATAAAAACAAAACCAATAACAATGCAACAACAAAAACAACAACATCTCCTATAACAACAACAATTGCAGTTATCACACCAATAAAAACATGAAAAGAAAAGAAAAGAAAAGAAAACAACAACAACTACCCGCTTAGCAGATAATAACATACACACCCGCAAACTTTAAGGCGCGGATTTTGATAAGCCCTGTTGATCTCAGTCCTCAAGCAGACACCCAGCATAAGAGGTGCCATGTGTAGTTGTTTGTTTGTGTGTACATATGTATGTGTGTCTTATGACTCGTCTTAACAGCTTAAGCCGATAAGTGGCTGCTAAAGAAAGCTAAACATCACACATACACATGCATGCAAGCACGCTGACAACTGGAGAAAAGCGCCTATGCTAAAACGTTTAATCGCCTTGTTAAAGTTCACATTGCAGATTTGTTAGCCACATTCGTTGTGTGCTTACTTTTTTGCATATGTGCATACACAAATACATACATACCTGCTAATAATATGTTTTTTTTATGATATAATATATATAATAATATGTAGAAGCGTATGTATGAATGTATGCATGTAGTAAATAATACTCAGCAGTGATAACGGCTATTATCAGCAGCACAAATCAGGTGCTGTCGCCGTCTGCGTCTCATGCGACCACAACGTGTGCCACTGTGAATTTTTTGGCTATGCGCCGAGAGATAGATTCGCACATTCACACACACATACACATGCTAACGTGACTTCGGGTGATAATAGTTCGTGTGTGTGTGTGTGTGGAATTTGTTGTTACTGTATTTTTTCTTGATTTGTGACTGTTGTAAGTGCATATGTACATATGTGTAGGTGTGACACGCAGAGGCGCTTATCGCCCAACAGTGGTAGCTAAAAGTTTGTTAATTATTGCAGTTTTTATAAATTTTTTAATTTTTGCTAAAATTACGATTAATGTAATAAAAAATTATTTTGCAAATTTAATTTCAATTTTATAAGATTTTTTTAGTTACATAATTTTTTTTTTTATAAAAAGTTTTCATGAATTTTATAAAGCTTTAACTAAAAAAATTTATAAAATATCAAAAATTATTTTAATTAAACCATCTAACTTATTAAAAAGCAAGTTTTGTACGTGATATTATTAATATAGTGAAAATGGTCGAAATCAGTTGACTTATTACCGAAAGTATCGGTCACTCTGTAAGGAACCTTAGTAAATGTCAGAGAGCAACGTTTTCTGGAATTAAAATGTCATGTTGTTAAAAATGACCAAAATTTTTTACAAATCCGATGGAGCACTATCATCTTCTAAAATCTATGAATTATTCTTCCGCAATTCTCACGCAAATGAATCAAAACGGCCTAACAGAAACTCTTTCTGATCGTCTATCTCTTCGAGACAAAATCGTGATGCATCAAACCATGAATATAGAAAAAAGAATGAGCATCACCTTGATTTATGAGCGGCTTTGGTGTGTTTTTGTTTTTTTTTTGGTTTCGCTGATTTCGCTCATAAACCCATGTCTCATTGGCAGTTATAATGCTCTCCATGAGTGTGCGATCGGAATTCGCACGAGCAAGCATGTCCAAAGAAATCTATATTTTTTTTTTTTGAAAATAAAATCATCTTTACCGGAACGAGTCAAGTAAGAACGCGTCTCATACCCAAAATATCCATCAAAATCATTCGAACGGACTCGTCGGAGGTGTCGAACGCTCTTGCCATCTTTCCAGAGTATAAAATGTTCAATTACACCTGAACTTAGCCCTTATTTACTTGTTGACTTTAGTTTCAATATCTTTCCTTTTTTTATCAATGTTTGAGTTCTCTTGCACCCATTTTATCGCATAAAAGCCATTAGTCTTTATGGGATCTTAAGATTTGCGACAATGTAGTCTGGAGTGTTAATTTAATTTCCTCCACTTTCCCCTTTTCCTGACTGATTGTATCGGCCCACACCTGCACTCGTTTGCATCTGCTATTATAGATTTACACATACAAATATATGGTATATACCTATTACACCTATGTAGATAAATACCAAACCAAATAAGCATAACACATTATATTTTTTTCGGGTTATCTTGAATTGATCAGCACTACCTCAACCCGTATATATAAGCATAACTTATCTAGATTTATTCTTCTAATGAGCACCTTACCTCTCTAACCAAGAAACCAAGACCTAGTCGCGCAAAATTGCCCACTGAATCACACCGATATTCATTTGTAGTTGGTGAGTATTTTTCACACACTCAAAAAACACTCATTCTAAACTTGACTGATTATCAGTGAGAACTTTGCGCGCTGCTCTGTCATGGACTTAAGAGTATGTGTTCATATCAGTGACAAACTAGCATTTGTCGATAAGAATTTAATACTTTTTAGTAATAAAATAAGGCTTAATAGTAAGATTTGGTGGAATTTGCAGAAATCGCGCTCTCCGGTTCTCTTCAAAGTCTAAACGTATACATAGCGCTGCTACTCATTGATTTATGTCGTATGTCTTCGCGGGTGTTGCGTCAAATGAAATGCGTGCTTAACGAATTTCGATTAGGTGAGGTCAGATCTAGTTGATTGCGACACTAATTTTTAATCTGTTGTTGTGGTTTAAGTGGTCTTAAGTGGTCTTAAGGGGTTTTAAGTTTTATTTTTTTCAATATTTGCTAATAAATGGTTTGAAAAATTATATAACTACTTCCTGGAATATATTAAAGGACTTTATTTAAACAGCTAAGCTTACTATTCAAAAGGTTATACCTTATTGATATTGGTAATTCTTCAGAATAAACTAGTTCATCTAAACCATTATACAGTTTAGGCAGACCTTCGTTAAAAATAAATTATTAGAAAAAACTATTTTTAGAAAAACGTAGTAAATCCAAGCATTTTAAAGATATCATTGCTATTGCCTACCTTTCTGCGTTTATTATTGATATTAAACAATTGCTAGTATAAAAAAATTTAAAACTAAAACGTTGTTTACATTTTGGCTCTTATTAATATCAGAAAAATTTACAGTATTGTAAAATGTGACACAAAATCCTTGCCTACATTTTGGCAATCAGTATTGATGTCAGAAAATTTTCATATTCGAAAATGTGAAGCGGAAACGTTGCCTACCTTTTGGTGCTTATCATTAATATTACAAAACTTACAGTATATCAAAATGTAAAACAAAAGTGTTGCCTACATTCAGGCGCATTGGTAAAAGTTATTATGGAAAACATGCAAAGAAAAAAATTGTTTTGAATAGGTTGTTTTTTTTTTTGTTCAAAAGACTTACTTTACCTTTATTTTTGTTTTAAGGAAGCACAATATTTTTAGCAAATAAAAAATTGCATAATAAAAAAGAAGTTTCTCGTTTATTTGGGAAAAAAAGAAAAAACTTACAAATGTTTAGGAAAAATGTACTAATTACAAACACCAAAACAAAAGCCCATAATAAAAAAAATTAAAAAATTTAAATTTTTGAGGCTAGTGTATTAGAAATGAAAAAATGGAAAACCAAGACTTGGAAAATAATGAATACAAATGTAAATTTTTTAATTTGAATTTTTAAAATATTTTTTTTTTCATTTTAAATTACATTTTTTTATTTTAGTTTTACAAAATTTAAATTTTTTTTAGTTATAAATTAAAAAATTAAATTTCTTTTTTAATTTTTAAATTTTTAAATTTCTTTTTTAATTTTGATTTTAAAAATTTAAAAAATGTAATTTTTGGGTATGAAAAAGTTTTCGAAAATATTTGGAATCGATAAAAACTCTGCGACACTTGTGGGTATTACAAAAACAAACAAAAAAAATATCTAAAATTGAGGAACTGCTACAATAACTGCTCAACACCTGCTCGCCATTAATCGATTTCAACTTCCGTGCGGTGCCTTTCAACTCAGACAGCTGTAAGACCTCCGTTGACCTCCCCACATTCCACATTAACAGCAAACAAAAACAAAACACTCTAATTAAATGAAATCCAAATGAGTTAAATTACCGGGAAATTGATTAGTGTGATATTTCGAGCAAATTTGTCACCAAAACCACACAGCGCTTATGGGCAGGTTTTCTGGTGCAGCACTTAATCACGCGCCAAAAGCCGCTTTGCGTTTTGCCGGGGAATGAGGCAGATGCATTGCTGAGCCGCTAAGCCGCTGACGCAGTGCCACAGTTCGTTTATCTTTGAACTTTACGCAGAAATCAAGTCGTCGTCAGGCAATTGTCGTGTGGTCAGTGCGGACGAGCGAGTGTGTAAAGAAGGTTCGAAAACAATTCAAACGAAAAGTTGAAGAACCACACATGACAAGCTCGACCAATCGGGAAAGAAACAGCATAAATATTTAATCATACAAAAGGAGTTATAATGAAATAGAGTCGAGATTATAATAAAGAATAGTCAGGCAACAACAAGCGCACACATTTATGCACACTTATGACTTTTTTGTTTTAAAATAATTTCTTTTTCGCATAGGTGCGATTCAATTATATAATATTATCCCTAAGTTACAAGCGAGCGACCTCAAAGTGTAAACAGTGAAAGAAGAAAAATATTAATAATAATAGGCTTAGTTTAGATCCTTCAGAGTTTCACTTGCTGGAAACCTTTTCATGCGCTTTTGCTTTCAGCGCTTATTTAGCTATCGTTTCCTTAAGGTGCTCATTAGCTAAATTCTAAAAGCCAATGCAACCAAATTGATCGTTAAGTGGTCCTGCTGTGTGGGATATCGCTGAGCTATCCCACATTTAATTTACGTAAAAAAGTAAAAAAAAAGCAAAATGTAGACGACCAAAAAAGTACACGAAAATTAATTCCCGTCAGATGTAATACACTTATGCCAACAATATTTTAAGTTCTCAAAACACTTTTCATAAGCACTTTTTGGATGGCCTTCAGCTCCTTCAACGAAGTTTGTTTTATCTCTTCGGTCGACTAAAAACTAGTTCCACGGAGCAGCAATTTCAGACCGATATCGAATTCTCTTGCTATCTATCTAACACTTGCCTGACGATTTTCAAGCACCATATTCACTTGTTTAATATTTTCATCAATTGAGGAGTTCGAAGGTCGTTTGGAACGTAGGCTTCTAACCACTTGTAGGCTTTTGTTTTTAATAAAACTGAATAACTGTAAATATTTTCCAAGATTCCCAACGATTCCGATATCTTTTTACGAAATTAATGGAAAACATGAAATTTGTAAAGTGTTGAAATTTAGCGCCAGAAACTTTCAAAGACTGCCGATTTAACACAATCGAAATCGATAGCTGAGGCATCTATTGGACACAATTTAGTGAAACATAGGCCTCAAATGACAACAAGCATAAAATAAATCTGATAAGAGATAAAACACAGACGTCATACCATAAACAATTTTATAATTGATGGATCAGTTTTAGTAAGATGATATCTGACTTCGTAGGCTGTGGCTTTTGTCTATTATTATGGAAGATTTGGTAAGATGTGCTCTTTGGTTTCCAACGATAATGACTCAAGGGATACTCCATTATTTCACTGCTGGTTTGCTCTTGACTTTGTACGTATTGCTTACTATTTAAATTTCTTGTACATACGCTCTTTTTAATTTATCCATTGCTGCAAATATAATTATTTCTCCTTCCATGATTCTCATAGTAATAATAAAACTGTTGTTTTTTTTTCAATCATGTGTTTGTAGACGCTTTTTCTTTTTTTAAATAACCTAATCTGGAATTTTCTTTGTCAAGTAGCAGTACAACCAGCGTATAATCCAAAAATCCATTTCTAATAAAAACACCCACAGCCTGCTCGCTCATTACTCCATGCAGGCGGCTTATAAATCAATTACTTCTCGACATTTATGACACATTGCACGCACTGCATCTCAAGCCACTTGAGGGGCTACGAAAAAGTGCTTTCTTTTTTGCATATAATGGTACACTCTCTCTTTTCTTTCACCCTGCTATCTTTTTCTTGTTTTCTTCTTCACTTATTCTTGCAGAAATATGCTGCCAATTCAACATATCACTTGTCAATCTGTCGAAAGTTTTTCTTTATTCGACCTAGTCGTCTCACCCTGCATCCCACTCCGGTGTTGTCAGCGTTTCAACTTTTTGTTTGTTGTAAGTGAGATTATTTTAATGGTATCACAACTTTCTGCTCAACATCCGGAAGTTTTGCATGACAAGACGGAAGCTTAAGTTTTACTCTGTACTTTTATGAGTTGAGTTTACTTTCTTGCTCGCAGTTATCAGCTGTCTTCTACCGCTTAAGTTATGTTTATTGCTTTCGTATTTAAAACGTATTTTCTTTATTTGTTTGTTGTTGCTATCGTGTTGCTTAAGTGCAAAAGTTTTGTACCTTATGGCACTCGGTGTATTGAGACATGAAATTATGGGAATTCGAATTAGTGGCCATCACTAGTTATTACTAATATTTTTTTGATGCAATTTTTTGCTCCTATTACTATTTTTATATTTATATCCTGAGCTGCTTATATTTGTTACATTCAACACGAAGTTTGTAGCACACAGAAAGAATCGTCGAAGGGCCTATAAAATATTGTATGGTATAAATGGTATATGGTACAGCTATAAACGATCAGCATGACGATCCGAGTGGACTTAGCCTGTCTGTCCGTCTGTATAAGCCTACCGATAGCGGTTCTAGGGAATAGTCTCTTGCTAGATCATCAGTTTTAAAATTGTCTGCGATTCCACTGTGGCCTGGCAGCCATACCAGTCCTATCACAAAGACAGTCGATGCTATTGGTAGCGGGGTCTGTTAATGAGTGCAAGACTAGTATTGCCGCTCTGCTATCTGAGCGGATGGTCACTTAAGGGAGGCTGCATTCCGGAGCAGTAAATATACTACTCCCTTAATGGCTAATACCTCGGATTGAGAGACACTGCAATAGTCAGGAAGTATGAAGCTGGAATTGATATATAGCTCCTGACAGTAATCCCTCCACCAACCGTCCCTCCAAGCTTTAAGCCATCCGTAAAGAAGCTTACTGCCCCTCTTCTTCCCACCCACAACTCCCTCGCCAGATTATGGAAAGAGAATGAGCCGTCAGAAGTTGGTTTGACGACACCATGATCCGAGTGATCTGGTATGAAGTCAAAGTGTGTGAGGATATCCGAGTGTTCAGACACGTGCTCTTTAAGAATCTAAATTCTCTGCCATACACCTTTCAACGATGTCTACCGGCATTATGTGCAAGATAGCGTTAAGTGGTTGGAGTGGACTTCAGTGCACCACACATGCTGATGACCGTTGTCCGTTGAAAGCTCCCAAGTTTCTTAGCAAGTATGGTCTTTTCTAGAGCCCTCCGCTACATAAAGACTCCATAGAACATTATGGGCTGGACTATGGTGTTGTAGGGCCAGAGAAGCACTTTCGTTGAGAGACTCCACATTTTGCCAATGGCTCCTACTCCTCTTCGGCTTCCATGAAAGCTTCCTATCCAGGATGAGCTCTAGATATTTCACTGTATCCGCTCTATCTTGTGGAGTTCCTCTACTCACTTTTGGTCGAACACGTACGTTCTTGTATAGAAACCTCTATATGTACTTATTTCTGAAGAGTATTCTATTTTCTTGTTGTGATAGTTTATGATTTATTTTTTTTTTTTTTGTTGAAATATGTTTTTGTTTTTTAAAGATAAGTTATTGTTTCTTAGTAATATTAATTTAAATATTTAATTTAATAACAAAAATTTAAAAGAATAAAAAATGTAAAAAAAGAATATTTTTTATTTATTTTTAATAATTTTTTTTACAAAAATTTCATTAAATTTCTCCTAAAAATTTTTTCACTGAAAATCTTGTTTTCTCTAAATATTTATTATTATATTGTTTTTTCTTGTTGTAGTTTAATATCAGTAAACAGTAATAAGACTTAAAAATAAAACCATTGCTTTCCATTTCAAAGTCATAAGACTGAAATCCACGCCCTGCTAACCATAGTTATGTCTGTTAGCAGTTTGCATGTAAAGATGTTTGTTTGAATGTAATGGAGTGTGTGACAAATATTCCCGCTGGGCTATGGCGCGCTGCCATAATCATCAGGTGCATTTGCATAGGCAGCAATAAATGGCTTATTTATGATTTTAAAAGTAATTCGCGGCGCACACGCAATGCCAGAAGACAGTCAAGAAGAAGAAGCAGAAGAATATGACACAGAAGCACCAACAAATCGTAAAAAACAACATTGAAACATTGACTTTGACACTGACCAAACGGGTTGCGTACTTTTTTCGGTCCCAACGAAAGGGAAGTGCAGCTGCGTTTGACACTTTTTGCTTATGAAGAATTTGGGTGCAGCACAATAACAACAATAACCACAAGCAGGCAAAAAGTGCTAATGATGTTTTTAAGCAAACTTTTATGGCGTCCAGTTTTTGTTACATTTATTTTTTGTTATTATATTTTTTTGTTTGTTATCGGTTTTAATGACAGACTCGCTTAATATTTGGCAACAGGGTTCATTCATCCGCCGCAATGAGGAAAAGTAAAACGCACGAGAAAAAAGAATAATTTTAATTTAAGTTAAACCAACGAGCTGTTAATGCAATTGCACTAATTTATATGCGCGCGGCGGGGTGGGTGTGAAGGAAAAATATGAAACCAGTTTGCTGGCTAATTTGCACACTTTTGCTGACAATTGCAGGTGTTTATTGGCAGCGCAGCGACAAGTTCAATAAAAATGTGTAATATACTACACACATTTTTTTGGTGTAATTTTTAAGAGAATTTTCTAACGAAAAAAATTTATCGTAAATAAAATTTTTAATCGAAATAGAAAAAAAGTGTATCGCAATAAAAAAATACAAAAAAAAAAACAAATAATATATAAGAAAAACTGTTTCGATAAAATTCGATAATTTTTTTAAGCGAAATAAAAAAATATCGAAATAAAAACATACCTAATATCGAAAATAAAATTAATCGACAAAATTAATCGAATTTTTTTTATCGAAATATAAAAAAAAGAAATAAAAAAATGCTATTAGGAAAAAAAATTAATCGAAATAAAATTAAAAAAAAAAATTTAAATCATTTAAAAAAATTAACATGCCGATTATGATTCAGCGTTTACTTGTTATTTAGCGCTTAATTAGGAATATTTTTGTTTTTTGTTTTATTATCTTCTTTTTTCAATACTTGAAATTAATTCCTTTTTTTTATTTCTTTGCAGCTGTTTTAAACACACATACCAACGAAGCAACGCATACACACTCACAGCTATATTTGCAGCAAACATTGGCGCGTCAGGAGTACGCTTTCCAACACACGCTGCCACAAAAAGCGGTAAGTGCTCGAGATGCTGCCGCATAAGGCGCCATTACTATAATTTTTATATAATATTCATAAATACATACCTATACATATATGAACATATGTATATATATTTCTATAAAGACTTGTTGCCACTGGCAACAATGAAAGATGGCGGCTGAAGAAAACTCAGCAGCAAAGCATTTAAGCGGCTTCCGGGAAATATTTCTTTGGTGGCAAGATGCGCACAAATGAGCTGTCTTATAGATGGAAATGAAAACAACTACTACACTTTTAAGTAAACACAACCACGTAACTCCGGAGCAGCGACGCTGCATGTCTCCAATGACAATAGAAGTAAACACGCTTTTATATACATACATGTATGTATGTATGTATACATATATATACGTTAGTATAAAGATATACATATCTACATTAGTATGTTGATATAAATATATACCTATATGAGTATATTTATGCATCTTTATATGTGCTCCTCTCCAGCATTAATATGCCTGTCGTCGCAGTATTTGCCGCCATTTGGCGATTTGTCGGGCAATCGCTCCGCTAGACAAATAACAAATGCATGCACTCACACTCACACAATAAACACACACAGGCACAACTGTTTGCCTGTATTGCTATGAAATGCCAATTGTTGCATAAGCATACGCTTTACTAACATTTCTTGAGAATTTGTGTGGAAACACTGAGTTATTCTACAAAGTGTGTCTCCTCCTCCACTTTCGCTATGAAAATGTGCAAATAAGTGCGTGTGTGTGTGTATGCACAGGTGTTTATTAGCGACGCTGGCAGTTAGCATAAGTAGCGTGTGCCATTTGTGCTGCTTGAATACGTGTGGGCGCCTTGAAGACTATTGTAAATATTTCCTTTAACGAATTGAGCCGTCTCTAATGTCATTTAAAATCTGTTTCCTTAAAATTTACAATGCTCCGCAGATTCTTAAGAACTTCGGCGTAGCTATTACCTTATGCTGACTTTATAATCACGTTCTCTGATTGTCGTTTGGGCCTATTATTTACAGCTATATTCCTCCCTTGTTGTCCTCCTTTTGCGTTTTTATGTGCTTCGTCCACCGTTCCTTCGTTTGCGTGGGTCTTCCCTGCTTTTTTAGACCGTCCTTCCTGCACTGGCCGCCTTTTTCATTTCGTGGTCGCACTGTTTCTCGAGGCTTCACAAGGCTTGTCGCGCTCCGCTTCGAAGTTATTGACCCGATGGTCGTTATGCTTAGATGTTCCCGTCTTCATTTTCTCATTTTCTGCGATGAGCCAGTTTCTACAGTAACGCTTGATTACGTCAAAAAGTTGTCTAGCTGTGACTTTCCGTTCCGTTCTTAACATTCATGCTCACGTTGTTCGGTTTTGCCATTGCCAACTTCATTATTTGCTCGATACACTTGCACTTTTGTAAGGATTCGTCTTCTGCACGTCTAATTTGGGTAATGTATTCTTGTTTCGGTGAGTTTTGAGACCCTTCTATGGTGGCTCTTCTCTTCTCCTTGTTTTGTTGATGGTGCTTGTGTGAGCGGAATTTTTCTTGAAGCTGTCTTTTCTCCACTTTTGTTCGATTGTTTTGGAGTGGCGATGGGCATAGGCGATCTAAGCATCCTGCTATTTCTACGGTAGACGGTAGCGTATTCCTCGTTTTGCCCTTCTTTATTTTGTTATTCTTTCTGTTGGGTTTTTGGGTTGTTGTTGCGATGTATTAATTTTGTTCTAGTGGGTCTCCGCTTCAAGCCGCTATCACCACACGTTGCAGGAGTTGCCCTTTATGAACCCTATTGTTATCTATGCAAGCAGAAAGGCCAGGCGAGAGTTGACACAAGTCCTTATGAGAGCTTATGTTCAGAGCCAGGTTCGGCCTGTACGCTCAAAAAGTTATGACGACGGGTCTCCAGTACACTATATCAGTATCTCAAACCCAAGTTTTTTCGTCAAAGTCTGTGCATATATAGTGCTGGAGAAAAACAATCCAACCAGTATTATTCAAAATGTTGTCCATCTGAAGTTAAAACATTTTCCAATTTTTCTGAAAATTTGATTTGGATTATATTCAAAAAAGAACTCCGCCGGCTTGGTGGCCAAGTATGAATCAACAGAATAACTTGTTCTTGTGTTTTCATGTGAACCATATGCTAGTGAGAGCCTTCTGCAACGACCAATACAAGTGTTAGTCAGTAGAAGCAAGAGTCAGGCTATAATGCAGGCGAGGCAAAATTTTCCAGCCGCTGCTTTCCAAATAGCTCTAATCGGTGCTGCAACCCAGCCGACTATTGTCATGCAAAATTATTGTCTCATGTCTGGTCGAAAATTTCGGACATTGTTCGGCAAAGCTGCTAATTTCAACTTCAGGATTGGTTTCGCCTGGTTTTAGAAGCTCATACTACAGCACGTCTTTCTGATTCTACCCAGTACAGAACATTACCTAGACGTCATGGATATGCGGCTTTGCTGTTAATTTGGTTGGTTTGGCCAGTTTTCACATAGAATTTTTTAAGTAATAGATTTATTTTTCTGCATCAGTCACAATCCGATGAAAAAATGTTATTTTTAACTTTCAAGTTCTAACATTTCCGACATGCATAATCGTCTTTCAGCGAAGCTTGCCTAAAACTAATATGTCACCCATTTTCCTTGTCTTGGAATATATGTATGTATATGGCGACTTTTAGACGTTTTTAAATGGCTGCTTTTTTTATTGTTTTATCTTGCTCAACTGCTTATAAGAAACGATTTTTCTGGTATACAATTAGTTTAGCATTTATATGACTTCCTTAAAGCTAAGTATATAGCAGCATATTCTGTTATTTACTTACACACATAGCAGACATCAAGTTTAGATGCTCAGAAGCATTAATTGGAGATGTGTGTTTTGTCTGTTGAATGCTTTCAAATTTATTGAAAAAATTGCAAAAATAACAAAAAATTGTAAATGATTGGAAACTGAAAAATTGAAGATTGAAGCTGTCCACAAATATATTTGCAGTGTTGCTTCTGCTGCCATTGTTCTTGTTATTGTACTCCACTAACTGAGCCTCAACAACGAGTATTTGGCCATTAAAACTGCTTATGCGTCACTCACTCACGCAAAGAGCAAGTCAGTCAGTTAGTTAAGACAGCTCGGTGCAGTTGGCAACGCCACATTCAAATGTGAAATTCAACAAGCCAAATAAAAGTTACTCATACGCCGTGTATGCACTGACAATTGGCCTGCATTTTTCGGGGCGGCTCGTTGGTGTTCAAGTGCTATGCGCGGCGCACTCGACCGCAATACAAATGCAAAACAAACACATATTCATATATATATAGACAAACTCAGACACACACACACACACATATATATGGTAAATAAATGTGTTCAAATTTGCCACAAATGACAACTGCATCCTGTGATTCGACACCAACACACATTCCGTGTGTTTGTTTATGTGCGCACTTCCTTCCCAAATACCTTCAGCAGCACTTGCCACATCTGCTTCAGCACTTCAGCGGCATTTTGGTTGCTTCGGGCGCGTACTTTTTTAACCACCTTTATATGCATATAGTTTTATAATTTGTCATTGTGCGCGCGTCGACGTGACAGGAAATGTGCTCAAGTGGGCATTGGTTTGTGCCACAACTGCTGTGCGTAATTAGAAATCTTCTAGACACGTACGCTTTGCTGTTGGCACAATTTTCACTTTATAGTTTCTTATTTTTTTATTTTTATAAGGTGTCTTTCTTCAGTTGCTTTGCAGCCATTTACTTTCATTTTCATTTCGAATGACCGCAATTTCCATTCCTTACAAATGCTCGACAATCATCCTTGTTGTTGTTTTGTCATCATGCATGTATTGTATGTGTCTGCTTCGTGACTTTCGTTGGAAGTGTGCGAGAAAACTATTTTGCTTTTGTAGTTGTAATTAATGGTAGGTGCTAATCACTATAAGACTGCAAACCAAGTCAAGTTGTGACCCCAGGCCGAACGTTTGCTCAGTTGCACTCATTCACTGAACTGCATGCGCGCTTCCACATACCAATACACTACAATTGTCGTGTGCGGTGAAGTGTGTAGTTATAAAGCGTCCAATTAGCTACAGAGGCTGACTTGACATAATTTTCAATTTTATGTGCCTCTTAAAAACAGTTTGTTTGAGCTACTTTTCTTAAAAAAATTTTGTTTTTTTCAATATCGGTATACTATAGCATATAGCTGCCATACGAACTGAATGAACAAAATGAAGTTCTTGAAGGAAAACTTCTTTATTTGACGAGATATCTTCACTAAATTTG
>NW_017536963.1:1353434-1358379 GCF_001853355.1 Bactrocera latifrons | reverse complement strand
GTCTTAAGTTAATTAAATAAATAGATACCTAAGATTTATGAACAACAGCTTAGCTCAGCTGATCCCACAAAAAAACAAAAAAAAAAACAAAAAACACACACACACACATATACTTCTTTACCATCTAAATGCTTGCAAAGCAGCTGTTGCTCTTCTTAAGTCTTCAACCATGCACCCGCGTAGATACAAGTTCGTATGTGCATATTTTTGAAGTGCTATTTATTTTCGTGTTTATTTCTGTTTGATTTTTACTATTTCGGTAGCATTGTGCGATTGCAAATAGACGATGTCGTCAATCAGTGTGATCCATAAACTAGCAATGGGGCGCTAATTCGATACTCAGTTTGTAGCCAGTCGTTTTGCTTGATCAAGAAAACAAAAAAGAAGAAAATAAGCAACAACAAGTGTAATATTATTTATGAGAAACAATATTCTACAATTTTCACACCATTTCGTTGGCGTGCTGATTTGAAAGATAAATAATTGTTTGCATATGCCGGAGCAGCTTGTTTTCGTTTCTATTGTTGGTTTTGTATATATTGTTGCTTTTATATTAATTGTTGTTGTTGTTCTGTTTGATGCTTTGTTGTTTTGGCACTGTGCGACAGCCATTAATTTGTAATTTTCTGTAGGAATTCGCTTAAGTGGCACTTCGACTGACGAGCGCCGCAGTGCAGCGCCATCTGTCAGTCCAAAACGAGTCCCATTTATAATCTGTAGATATATTCAGAGTGCGCTATTTTCTTATTCTATAATCAGTTGTATGCAGTTTGTTGCTTTACAATAAAGCATGATATCCACTAAAAATTGTCAAATAGTCTACTGACCTGATACAAAAGTTGAACATAAGCGATTTTTTTCAGGGTGAGATCAATTGAAAATCTTGCGATGTCGAACCAATTCCTTTAATTTGCCATATTTTTCTTTGGAACTTGGGATGGCTCAAAGATAAGATCACACAATGGGAACTGATTCTATGGGTTAGGTCAGGTTAATCTGGTAGGCCAACAAGCCACGCATAGACCAGTTTTGATCCTTTTGTGATTCAGTTACTAAGTTCATAAGGAGTGTTCATTCTTTAGGATGCTTGCGCTTGACGCAAATTATAACAGACTCTGCGGCCTCACTATCGATACCTTATCCATCATACCGTGGATACCCCAAATGCTTACAGCGTAGTCTTTTCAGTGCGGGACAAGTGTACAAAAGATGCTTCATTGTTTACCTGGTGCCGTGCTGTAGACATTTCCTGCAGTCTTCTTAATCTGTCAGCCACATTCTGCGAACATGTGTCACCTTCAGGCAGTGATCAGCTAGTATTTCTATGTTGTTACAGTCTCTTCAATCGAGTGCCAATGGGAATTTTGTGCACTTCCGATCTACCGTTGCATGAATTTTGAAATTTTGCACACAGGTACCTCGTTCTATCCAATTTCTTATTTAGACTTTATTACGTTATTAAAACTGCGATTTGGTAGTTGTTGGGACCAGCCTGAGAACCTATAACGCCCGAACCTATATCTGCCTTCACTTTAGCTTTTATGTAAAGATTCAGTGTATTTGAAGACAGGAGAATATCAAAAACCCGATTGCTGTTATCACTCTTGTTAGGTAGGTACAAGCCTTCGCTAAGTTAAAGTCAAAATAGTTGTTCTGAACCATGATCAGCTCTCTGTTAATGATATCGAACAAACTCCCGAGTCTATTTCTAAAATGAAAATCGGCTATTCCTCAAAACATGTAAGAAAACTTTCCAATTGTAATTTGACAGTAAAAAGAAATATTCTTGGTTATGCCTTTCTTTTGCCACCATTCTCCATATAAGCTTTTTATATACTGTCGTGTGCTAGGGCTTAAAATCAAGTTCGCTCAATTTACTATACATAGATTTCGGTTATAAGTGTTTATTTATTAAAAGGCGAGGGTCTACCTAAAAAATGTTGAAATTCGCATTTGCCATAACCTCAAAATCGAACTAAAACTCTTCGAAATAGCAGCCCAATGCTCGTCTTGCCTTACCAAAAACTGCTCAAAATAATTAATAACGAGCTCTTTTTTCGTCTTTGTTGTTATTCTAGTACAGAACGCCCCCAATAATTACATATTGTTTTTATTTTTTCTAAATTAATTGCTAAATATAAATAAGGCCGGCAAACAGCCAGGCAGTCTGCGATTCTGCCACTTTTGTGGACAAGCAAAAAAAAGGCAATAATAACAAAAACATTACAAAAATTAATGAATTTGAGAACCATTAAAGTTTCGCAATTATCATACGGCCCAACAGAGATATTTGTACGCAGCGAAGTTGTTATCGGAGCTCATTTTCGCTAATAGTTTAAATCAATATTAGCATACAAAATTATGCGTCGCGCATAATGGAAGGCAGAGACGCGTGTTTTGCGGCGCCCGACGAGCCAACAACAGCCCCAACAGTGCAGCCATCCAGCACAATTTCACCTTTTCGGCCCGGCTCAACGGCTGCGAGTGCCGTCTAACATGTGCGCAAATATTTACAAATTCCATACAGAAATTCTAACGTCTATTTGCATGTGTGTGTGTGTTTGTGTAGTGTCCCCCCCATTTTCCCGGTCCACGTGCTGTGGAGAGTCTGTCTATGTTGTTAACAGTATTGTTTTCCACCGTTTTCGTGGAAATGTTGCAAACAGATTTAACGAATATTGAGTTGGCAATAATATTTACGAGGATACAATGGCTTGCACTTTCAGCTTAAATATGCTTTCACTCGAATTTCGATTTTAAAGTTTAATTTGATTTTACATTTTTATTGAAAATCAGGTGGCAAAGCTTTTAATGCTATATTACTGTGTTTTTGAAATATGTTAATATTTTTTATAATAGTTCATAATAATTTGCACTGAATACTACAATTAAAAATATTTAAAAAAATACAAATGAATAAAAAAATTATTAACAAAATAAAATTGCAATAATATAGAAGTAAATTTTAAAAAAACATATTTTTAACATTTATGAAATTCATTATTGATTGAAAATGTAAAAAAAAATATTACAAAAAACATAAAAAATAAGTTAATAAATAAAAANAATGAAGTTCTTGAAGGAAAACTTCTTTATTTGACGAGATATCTTCACTAAATTTGATATAAGGTCTTCTCTTACGCAACGCTACAATATCTTAAAAAATTTTCCAAATCAGACTACTATAGCATACAGCTGTCATACAAACTGAATAATGAAAATCAAGGAACTGCTTTGTTATTATTGTTTCGATGCAGTCGTAGTTAATTGTTGTACATATACATAATTATATGCAGCTATATCCATATATATTTAATTTTTTTCTATATTTCATTTTTTTTTTAATTTCACCCGCTAAGTCCACGAAATGTAATCAGTCTTAAGTTAATTAAATAAATAGATACCTAAGATTTATGAACAACAGCTTAGCTCAGCTGATCCCACAAAAAAACAAAAAAAAAAACAAAAAACACACACACACACATATACTTCTTTACCATCTAAATGCTTGCAAAGCAGCTGTTGCTCTTCTTAAGTCTTCAACCATGCACCCGCGTAGATACAAGTTCGTATGTGCATATTTTTGAAGTGCTATTTATTTTCGTGTTTATTTCTGTTTGATTTTTACTATTTCGGTAGCATTGTGCGATTGCAAATAGACGATGTCGTCAATCAGTGTGATCCATAAACTAGCAATGGGGCGCTAATTCGATACTCAGTTTGTAGCCAGTCGTTTTGCTTGATCAAGAAAACAAAAAAGAAGAAAATAAGCAACAACAAGTGTAATATTATTTATGAGAAACAATATTCTACAATTTTCACACCATTTCGTTGGCGTGCTGATTTGAAAGATAAATAATTGTTTGCATATGCCGGAGCAGCTTGTTTTCGTTTCTATTGTTGGTTTTGTATATATTGTTGCTTTTATATTAATTGTTGTTGTTGTTCTGTTTGATGCTTTGTTGTTTTGGCACTGTGCGACAGCCATTAATTTGTAATTTTCTGTAGGAATTCGCTTAAGTGGCACTTCGACTGACGAGCGCCGCAGTGCAGCGCCATCTGTCAGTCCAAAACGAGTCCCATTTATAATCTGTAGATATATTCAGAGTGCGCTATTTTCTTATTCTATAATCAGTTGTATGCAGTTTGTTGCTTTACAATAAAGCATGATATCCACTAAAAATTGTCAAATAGTCTACTGACCTGATACAAAAGTTGAACATAAGCGATTTTTTTCAGGGTGAGATCAATTGAAAATCTTGCGATGTCGAACCAATTCCTTTAATTTGCCATATTTTTCTTTGGAACTTGGGATGGCTCAAAGATAAGATCACACAATGGGAACTGATTCTATGGGTTAGGTCAGGTTAATCTGGTAGGCCAACAAGCCACGCATAGACCAGTTTTGATCCTTTTGTGATTCAGTTACTAAGTTCATAAGGAGTGTTCATTCTTTAGGATGCTTGCGCTTGACGCAAATTATAACAGACTCTGCGGCCTCACTATCGATACCTTATCCATCATACCGTGGATACCCCAAATGCTTACAGCGTAGTCTTTTCAGTGCGGGACAAGTGTACAAAAGATGCTTCATTGTTTACCTGGTGCCGTGCTGTAGACATTTCCTGCAGTCTTCTTAATCTGTCAGCCACATTCTGCGAACATGTGTCACCTTCAGGCAGTGATCAGCTAGTATTTCTATGTTGTTACAGTCTCTTCAATCGAGTGCCAATGGGAATTTTGTGCACTTCCGATCTACCGTTGCATGAATTTTGAAATTTTGCACACAGGTACCTCGTTCTATCCAATTTCTTATTTAGACTTTATTACGTTATTAAAACTGCGATTTGGTAGTTGTTGGGACCAGCCTGAGAACCTATAACGCCCGAACCTATATCTGCCTTCACTTTAGCTTTTATGTAAAGATTCAGTGTATTTGAAGACA
>NW_017536963.1:1338252-1350466 GCF_001853355.1 Bactrocera latifrons | reverse complement strand
TTAATTAATTTAAAAATTTCATAAACTTGTTTTGTTATTGAATTTAAATCCTAAAGATTTTTTGTTGTACGCCAATCAAAAATAAACCGCTACGTCACTCAAGTAACATATAAATATTATATGCATTCTAAATTCATTAAAACGCGTCCGTGAGTAAATTTCCAATCAAATATCCTTCGCCGGCATATGCCACCGCTGAACTTTCCCACAAACTTTAAAAATTTATATCACGGAAAAATTTCAAAGCTTGCCCTCCTATATGCATTTAAATACATACATGTATAATATAAAATTATATATAGGTAATCAACGCCCAACCCCGCTCTCAGTAGAAAATAGAATGACAGAAGTGTGCCACCGTCAAAGCCGTGTTAATTTAACCAGGCAATAACCTTCAAATGTTTAAAAATAATTGACAAACACACATCTACACATACATATACACCAAACTCGATTATTTGTTGCCTACCTCAAGTATTACATAATTACATGGACTATTTCCTTTAATATGGAGAACAGTGTTTCGAGAGACACGCAATCTTTGCAGGAAGTACAAGTTCAAAGGGTTTGTTGTTGTTGCTTTTAGTTTGATTATTATTTTGTGTGGTGGCAACTCTGTCAAACAGATTTTTAACTCTCATTTGACATTTTTTTATTATATTATATCTCTTTATCAACATTTATTTTACTAAAGCTTATAATTTGCTTTCGATTAGCTGTGATTTTTCATACATGCTTGTATATGTGTTTATTCACACATATACGTACATACATATATAAAGGTATTTGTATTTTGTGTACACAAAGTAAGATATAAGAGTTTTTTCGAGTCACAATACTAACTACATACAAATACACAAGCAATTATACTCGGTTGTGCTCAAATGTTGAGTGGTTCTACATGTCGTATGAGTGATGTGAGTACGCTGAGCTATAGTTCTTTGGATATTTGACTGTATGTTTGTATATAAAAATATTGTTTATTCAGTTTTATATATATTTGTATACACATACATACATATATGTAAATTATATATGAAAGGAAACATACATTTATTAACATCTGTAACTTCATAACCACGCACCCATATCAAACTCGTGTCCTTTTTTTTCTCTTTTGTGCTTACTTTTTATGTATTTATTTAATTTATTTATTTTTGTTTTTTTTTTTTTTTGAAATTCGTTCTAGCTTTTCTTTTCACGCATTGTGTGCTTTTGTGTTTTGTCTGTCACGTCATACCAACAGCATTGAGTGAGTGACGTAAATTGTTATCGTCGTAGCTCGTGCTTACTTTTATTGTTATTGTTATTATTACTATTATTATTATCACTTTTTCACTTCATTATCGTATGTGTTGGCGTTTGGTTTGCTGTTATTGCTGCTGCCTGAAAATTATTAAAATCATCAACATAAGTTGTGCATATTTACATATGTATACGCATACATACATATGTGTGTATATAATTATTATTAATTTTTTTTTTGTATTAACTACACAGCAATGTTTAGTGATACAATTTGCTGTCATAAATATGAATGCAGGTAGAATATTTCTTTTATTAAAAATGAGTTTGAAAAAAAGTTAGTAATATCGGTCAGTACCGCTTCAACTAACTGTGTAAATGACTTAATTAATACGAGTAACCGTGTAATAAAAATGTTATTAAGAGTAATAGTAATGAACAATTCACGACATATAACGGTATTTCGAAAACATTCAAAAATACATATTTATGTATTAGAACAACCTATGTAGGTCTAAGCGGTATTTAGCAAACCAAACAGAAAAAAGCTTCATTTATCGAAAAAATAAAGGTACTTTTGAAAAATTTTCAAAAACGTATTATGTTGAATAATAGAATACTTTTGAAAATTTATCAAAAATGCAATATAGTGAATAACGATATTTAAAAAAAAAAACATGCAAAAGGAAATACGTGGCTATATAAAATTTTTTTCGAAAACAGATTATATTGGATAACCGTATTTTGGAAGCATTCAAAAACACTTTTACATGTCTTATAGCAACCTACAACTAAACGGTATTTGAAAAACATGCGAAAAGAAAAGTTTTACTTATATAAAAACGTAACGGTACTTCAAAAATATTCGAAACGCATTATATCGGAAAACGGTGTTCGCAAAACATTCAGAAACGATTTTTTGTGAATTAAAAGAACCTATTACTAATTAATAACAGTATTTTGAAAAAAAAATAAAATAAAAGACTAAAATTTTTCTTATAAAAAAAAAGCAGAACAGTGTTAGAAAATTTTCTAACAACGCAACAATGTGGATAAAAGTATTTAAAACAACATCAAAGACTTGTTGTTACTAAAAGTAATAGTCTTGAACTAATCGCAACATATAACGGCAGTTTGAAAATACTCAAAAATATATTGAAAAATATTAAAAAACCCGAAACATAATGTTGGAGAGAAAAACTTACATTACGAAATGTTTTACTTATCCAAAAGACATAATGCAATTAGAAAAATTTCAAAAACGCATTATATTGAACAACGGTATTTCAAAAACGTTCAAAATTAATTTTTTGTATTAAAGAAGCCTACAACTTAACGATTTTTATGGTAGAAAAATATGAAGTGTGAAAATTTTTGTTCAATGAAAAGGACATAACGGCATTTGAAAAAAAAAAATTTCGAAATCGCATCAGACTTTTTGGTACTCAAAAAGACATTCCTAAACATTAAAAAACTCAAAACTACAATATACAGTGTCAAAAATCAGCGAAAACGATGGTAAAAAATCATGAATTGAGCTTCGAATTGCTTCCGCATCTACGGTATTCGCCAGATCTGGCTCCCAGCGACTATTTCTTGTTCTCAGATCTCTAAAGGATGTTCGCTGGGAAGAAATTTTCGTCAAATGAAGAAGTGATCGCCGATACTGAGACCTATTTTAATTCAAAGGACAAATCATATTACTAAAATGGTATCGTAAAGTTGGTGGGTCTCTAACTCTCCTGAACATCCCCCTATGTTCAACAAAAAAACCAAAACGAATGTTGCCAACATAAATTCTCTTACTATGGCCGGCCGAGGACTTTTCAATTGATCTGTTATAGGAAACCGTATTGGGAGCTGAAAAAAACTTAATAAATATATATAAATAGAGCTAAATGATAAATGAGAAAGGCCGCAACGATATTTTTGTGTCTTACAAAGTATGCAGTGCTCAACTAAAAATATAACAGCAAACATAAACAAAATTGACCTTAATATATATTTACTATAGGCACACTTGCGTATTTAGGGTTCTCAGATACATTGTCGGTAGCATACGAGTATTTTTTTTTTAATATCTTTATTATCTTCCATTTACTTTGATAAACTTTTCAATTGAAATAATATGCAAATATTTAGTCTGCAAATATATTGGCGAACAAATTAAACTATGGCTGATAACAAGCAAGCATTATTACTGGGATATTACAAAGAGCAAAAATGTAGACAAAATATATACAGATTTAACTATAATTTTGTTAATTATTGTAGTTTATATATTGAGCGACTTCCAAGTGGTTTAAGTACGTGCCTATCGTGCGATATGTTGTTAGTTCCAAACCCAATTATAGCCTTCAAAGCGTAACGATTCACGTTTAATGTCTTTAATTTACTCAAACTTTTTCCCAGAGCGGTCGTTTGAGTTTGCCGAATAACCAAAAATGACACGGAGCTTAATTAGGCGGACATGACTATGGTGGTGCAAACACCAATAGTTGTTGGCCCGTAATTCCGGCCTCTTTTTACGAATGCCTTCGCATAAATTACGCATAACACTCAAGTAGTATTCCTTGTTAATAGTTTGGTCGATCAGAAGGAATTCAGAGTGCACCACACCTCGGTAACCAAAGACAACTGTCAGCATAACGTTGATTTTTTCCCCTTCATTGACGCATTTTGAGCGTCTGTTTTTGGGTTGTAAGTATAGATCCAAGACTCATCGCCAGTAATAATATGTTTAATGACAACCTTGGTAATCACAAAGCATTGCTTCACGGACGTTAAGGTAACGCTGGTTTTCGAAAAATATTTGTGATTTTGAAACCAATCATGCTTTCACTATTATTTAGCCCAATAATCTTTCAAAATGGTTTTCTCTGATACTTTCGATATTCCAACGATACCACTAAGATATCTGACTGTTATAGATGTCTATTCTCAAACACCAGGTCCTCAATTATATTGACGTGTTGATCATCGGTTGCTGTTGATGGCCGTCCTAGACGTAATTCGTCATCAACGCGTTCTCGACCATTTTTGAATGATTTGTACCAATCAAAAAAACTGGTTTGAACCTTTTTCAAGTGTTTTGAATCGCTAAGTCTTATTCTAGATCAACTTTTATTTTATTTCAAACTGCGAAGTTAAGTGTATGAACACAAATTGAACCCCGCAATTCCAGTTCTCCACCGCATAACCCAAAATCTAAGACACTTCCACAAACATATCGACGTAATTAAATAAGCACAGAGCGCTGTTTGATTAGTCGTTAACCTCCAAACTGTCATGCGGCCATTCACTTGTGAGCGTTGGCGCATGGTAAATTCCCTTAACCTAGGGTTTTTCCTGTCCTTGCCAACGAAACCACGTATGCCGCGTGTGCGACATTCGTCAGCGTCAGCGTCACCGGTGCAAAGGGAAGCAACGACCAGCGCACCCAACGCGCTGCCAACAGTTAGCATAACTGCCGTAAGAGGGTGAGAAAAGCCACGGCCCACTAACCTTCACCTTGAAGTTGCTTGGCAGTTGGTTGGTGTTTTCGCCTTGCTGCCACAACTGAGTTTGTGCGCTCGCACATAAATTTGAAGTTTTTGCTGTTGTTGTTATGGGATTTTCTTTGTGTTTCTTTCGCTGACAACAACAAACGCTTGTGTGTTGCGGTTTTTGGGCGCACTATGACTTCATAGCTACAAACGGCATACTTATGCAACATTTTGGTTATAAGAGTTGCCACATGTTATTTAAAAATGGCTCTTTATGGTATAAGAGATGGTTTTATTATTACCACAAGTTTTCATGACCACGATAACAATTATCAGCAGAAAGTTTAAAAACTTTGAAACAAAGCCAACATTTATTGCACTAAAATCAAAAAATTATATTTTAAGTTATGTTGTTTTATTAAAAAATGCTCGTTTTTATTCTTATTGAAAAGCTTCGTCACTACAACAACAATTTTTAACATAAAAACATTTAAAAATCCAAAAATGCAATGTTTAGTTCGTTTGTTTTTATTAGAAAAAAATTAATTTTTTATCACTACCATAAATATTGCTACCTACAACAACAACTTTAAAATCAACGTTAAAATCAAAAGCTGCTATTTTAAGTTATGTTATTTTTATTAAAACTCGCGAGTTTTTATCGTTATTGGAAAGCTTCGTGACTACAACAACAATTTTCAGATATAAAAAATTTTTAACTCAAAAACTGTTATTTTTAGTTATGGTGTTTTATCACAAAAATCTGGATTTTTATCATTACTGTAATTTCCGACTACATCAAAAATTTTTAGGGGAAATATTTAAAAAAAAGTCTACCAAAGTTAAATTTTACGGTATTAAAATCAAAAAACGCTATTTCTAAATAAAAAAAACATAGTTTTTATTATTACCGGCAGAATTCAGACCAACACCAATTTTCAAGAAAGAATTTTCGAGCAAAACTTAAGTTTCCACTTTCAAAATTAAAAAGGTTATATTTAGTTAAGTTGTTTAACGAAAAAACCATGTTTTTTTTATTATTATCTTAAGTGTTCATGGCTACAACAAAAATTTCAGGCAAAGAAATTTGGGAAAGCTAAAAGTTTCTGCGTTAAAATCAAAAAATGTTATTTTTAGTTATTCTGTTCTTTGAAAAAACTCGCAGTTAGTTACTAGTATGTATGTATGCAGTGTCTAAGTACTTAAATTCCGTATGGCACGCGCTGCTCTCCACTTTTGTTGCATAGTAATTGTAGTCAAGCGGCTAGTTGTAAATACTTTTGTTGTTGTAGCTGTAATTAAAAAGTATTGAACAGTTGGTAAACCACACCGGAAGTACGTACATGAATTTTAATTTAACAAGGCCTACGAAAATGCTTCCCGTATGTTGTGAGTATAGTATTATAAGCATATTTGTATACTATATGCATATAAATCTGTGTATATATGTATATAAGTATGTGTGTACTCGCGCTCTCAACTGGCTTATGCCGCACTTACGCTTTTCCATATCACATTTTCTTTATAACCAAGACATCGCACACTTTCCCTTTCACATTTCGGGGCCCTTCGTTTAAACACCGAATCGCCACAGCGGACGACGGATAATGACAGTAGCCATGACAGTGACAGTGGTGGCGGCGGTGGCAGTGACAATGACTGCATTAGTGTTTGTGACCGTTACAATGTCGATGTAGGTGCATGTGTTGACGTCGTTGGCGTGTGCAATAAACAGTTATAATCGGTTTTTCTATTTTGTGGCTTAAGACTTTGTAGAATACACCTTCAAAGCAAAAAAGCACAGCAATAAACACACTTGTATACATAAATTTATATGTGTCTGTATGTATGTGTCTATTATTTGAGTTATTCTTTCTACAAGTCATTTGCATTTGTTACTATAGTTTTGTCGGCTAACCGTTTAAAGAACGCTTGACTGCCGCAGTGTGTTTAAAGATGTTCTCAGTTAACCGTTTTAGTAAAGAAAGGGTATGAAATAGTGTGGAATGCGTTATTTTGCTTGCCAAACATGTGGAGTATAGTGGCGACTTTTAGTTTGAAGACTTTAAGTTTGAAGATTGTGAAACGGACCGAATGGTTCAACCTTGTATGATATATGAAAAAATATAATTGAAATATAACTTAAAGCTTTGGAGGTTCTTTATCATGTGAAAGTTTCGTTTTAGCTCCAACATAACCTTGAAACCACTGTTTTATAAGTGAAAATGAATTGAAAGCTTTGAAAGAGCTTTCACATATGACAACTTCATTTGTTAATAATATGTTATATGAAAACTATTTTGAAGCTTTTTTATAATGAATAATTACTAAAATCTACGGAGGAGCTTTCTCGTATGAAAGCTTCATTTCAGCTCAAACTTAGACTTGAAACCACTTTTTATGAGTAAAATTAACTGAAATCTTTGGATGAAGCTCTTCTTATAAAAGCTTTTCTTGTTATAGAAATTTTCTTATTCCTACAATTGTGTTCGAAAAAACAAATGAGGATACTAAACTAATATGTTTTAAGAATAAAACCAAAAATTGTTCTTATAGGAAAGCTTCGTTACAAAAATTTTGCAATTCCTATTATTTTGACAAAAACAATAAACTTATAGTTTTTGAAAAACAAAACTCAAGAAGCTTTTTGACATTAGAGCTTCCTTATAAAAATTTTCAAATTTCTACTACAATGGTCGGAAAATAAAACAAGATCTTATATTTTCTGGAAAACAAAATCCAAAAAGCTTTCTCATATGAAAGTTTTTTTGTTATACAAATTTTGTTTTTCCTATTGTTGTGTTCAGAAATTCAAACGACAATAATAATTCATAGTTTTTCAAAATCAAAATTTAAGGAGCTTTCTGAAATTAAAGCTTTCTTATAAATGTTTTCATTACTGTGATCGGAAAATTAAACAATAAAATCTCATTATTTTTGAAAAACAAAATCCAAGGAGCTTTCAGACTCGAAAGCTTCGTTATAAATTCATATTTTTATTACCGTGATCGTAAAATCAAACGTTTAAGTTTACTTACTTTATTTGAAGAACAATATCCAAAGAACTTTCTTATAGAAAAGCTTCCTTTTTTATACAAAAACTTTCTTATAAAAGGTTTCTTATTTCAATTACAGTGAAAGAGAAATTAAACCATAAAATCTTATTACTTTTTAAAAATAAAATCCAAGGATCTTTCTCATATGAAAGCTTCTTTCGTTATAATAATTTTCCTATTCATATTATTACGACTATAGCATAAGTATTTTTAAAACTTTTTTTTTTTTTAATCGTCTAAAAATTTATAAATTTTGTACAATTAATGAAATTCCAAGACGGAATTATAAAAACCGCTGAAAATTTTTATTTTAATATTATTTTTTGTATTATATGCCAAACTACTGCGCAATTTTTATAAAAAACATTTATAAGAATACAATTTAAGTACTAAGAAAATTATATAAAATTGTTTAGTGTTGAAAAATAAATGAAATCTTTTTCAAGCGAAAGTTTCATTAGCTATACGCTTAATTTTACAGTTATTACTTTTTTGTACTTCTTTTCGAGTGAAAGCTTCCTTCGTTATAAAGTTTACTCTCACTCTGTTTATTTTTTTCTTTGATTTTTTTTCTATCTAATGCAAAGACGAATATATGAAGTTCCTAGCAAACGATTGTTTAGTATTGAAAGTGAAATATGAGCTTTTTTATGTGAAAGCTTTGCTGATTAGAATTTTAAATTTCTACATATTTACATATTTCTACTTAAAGCACATACAATTAATTATTTAGTGCTGAAACTTAATCAAGAGGTTTTTCGGGTGAAAGTTTTTTCCCCTATAAATAAAGTTTTTTTAAAGTATTACTACTTTGAAGTTGAACAAAAGCTTCTCTAAGCGCTTACTTATGTTTTATTAATTTAATGCGAAAAAATTAATTATGTTAAAAAATATATAGACTTCGTTGTCGTTTTATTTTGCTCTTTTTACCATGGGCCTGAGCAACCCTATCTATCATTATAAGCACAAACACTAAATATTTCCTAACCCAGCAGCAATTTTTCCACATTTACAATAATAACTAGCGCTTAAAAATGTTGTAATGTGCCCAATACATACACACACCCTCAAAGCATATTAGCGGAAATAACAGTGCTCTACTGACATATGTGTGCCTCTTGTCTCTCTGTTCTTACCTGCCGTTGAGCATTTTTGCTTACGAACAATTTGCGCTCAAGTACAAGCCGCCATGACGACCAACCACACTTAACCATGGCCGCAGGGTGCACCGTAGCGTATGAGTAACATCTACTCGCAGGAGTAACAGCAAACAAAACGGTGTTGGCTGAGTGCGGCCTAAGGCAACAGAGCGCGTTATTTATTTGCTTTTACGCTTTTCTTGAGACTCTTTCATTTCTTTTCTGCCTCTTTTTTCTTTCCGTCTTTTTCTTCATTTCTACACTTGCTGCCTTGCCATATTCTCTTGTACGCCGCAAAATGCCAACAGTAACAACAACTCTTGTTACTCGTTGGCAACGTTTAAGCAACAACCCACGCAATTTGCCTGCCGCAACCAGTTTTGGATTCTGCTTTTCTTGTTTTCCTTCACACTGCCGCTGCCTGTTTTTGCAACCCGGCGGCGCACTTGCTGCCTTTGACGTATTTTGGGGTTTCTTCTTTTGTGTTATTCTTTTGAGTATTATTTTTATAATTTTTTTTTTTTTGTCTTTTCTGGTTTTACTTTTCGTTTTGTGATTGCATTTTCTTTTGTTGTTTATTTTGCTTTGCGTTGCGTGACGTAAACCGTACGACAGACGGACCGTCGCATTAAATTATCGTGATATGTTTGTGCAACGCGATTATATCAGTACATAGAGGCAGTTATATAGGCTGTTACAAACTACTCTCAGAGAGAGTGGCAGAGAGAAAGGGCTCAGCAGCCGTACACGGCAGCGCAGCAGCTGTTTGTTGTTGCTTGTGCGCTTTTATTGAGTGTTACGTGTTGCTGCTAGCTTGGAAAGCAACAATAGTAACAACAACAACGAGAAAAGTGCAAACAACAACAAACCAAACAACTTATGCGCTTCCTTGTAACAATAGCAATATGTGTCGTTTTATTACCTGTCTTGTTGTTGTTATTATTTTTTCTTGTTTTTGTGTCCATTTCATAACATTGTTCGGCCAGTGTAAGTAGATATTATATGTTTGTAAATTCTAATAACATTTATTTAATATTATATATGTTCTATTAAGAGTCACTATTGTAGGCATTTTTCATTATTTGTTTCCTCCGAAGAAACGTCACTGGTTTATAAAAAAATTTCTGTTTGTGTATAATATTTGATTAATTCGTCTATGGCGTTTTAACATTGTTAATATAAAACGATCTTTACCTTGGTTTTGCTGGTGGTCCGATCTGCATAAAAAGCTCGGAGATTGTTGGAATGCCCTGAATAGTAATTCATTCCAAATGTCTGCAGATTTCTTGGTCAAATAAAAAAGTTTTCCATCCAAAGACTTGAGTTGAATCGGTCAGTTTGTATGGCAGCTATGTTCTATAGTATTAACTGCACATTCATTCTCAAACGAAACAAGAAAAAAAAAAAAGGATGACTATACAAAGACTTGTGTGCAAAATTCCAAGTTGGTATCTCACAAACTAAGGTACTAGTTCGACGAACCTGGCTAAATAGACAAACCCGATCCCTTTCATACATACATGTATTTTATAACGTTAAGGGTATACAAAAATTTGAGTGTTTTAAAATAAGGCCAATGCCGAAAATTATTCTAAATGTTTGCCTACATTAAGGCGTAAGCAAATTTTTAGCCAAGTTTCCCACCGAAAGTAACGGAAATTTTTTTCGATTACGGAAATATATCGTCAACTAAAGCGCAAAATAACATGACATCATTTTTCTTAAGTTCACATTCCATGAAAAACGATATGATAGAAACCACTCATATTGAAACAAAATTTGAGTTTTGGTTGTAAAATGGTTATATTTTGGTTATTTCTTGTTTAATCTGGCAGGTGAAGCCTAAAATTTTATGACACATATTACATACATAATTTCGATTTTACGATGATAAGTTATTTTGCATTTCGGATGACGATTTAATAGCATATTTGTATAAATATATAAACATTTACCAAAAAACAAAAGCAAGCAAACATAACAATTTATCTATTGAAAATATTTAATAAATAAAAAAGAAATATTTAACTCAGCTCACAAAATGGAGTTTCTCTGTTATTTTTGGTGAACGCGGTATGGTTTTCTTTAATGTCTTTACTGTTGATTTACAACTAAAAGTTACACCAACCTTTCGATTTTACACAGCAATATATGTTTGCCTCATATGCTGCCTACATTTAGGAGTATGAATAATATTTTTGGTGAAGTCACTTACCTAACAACGTTGTAAACATTTTGCTACCTTTTTCATCATAAAACCAGCTGAAAGTAATGTAAAAATTTGAGACAAGCTTTACGCACTCTCATTAAGTAATTATTGAGAGCGATAGCTATACAATTATTATACAATTAGAGTTTAAAATACACAACGACAAAAGAAATTTTCAATAAAATAAATTTTCTATAAAATTGAGTTATTACATTAAATTGACCCAATTGTTGATTTTATTCAATTATTAAATCGGTTTCAGGTATTTAGTAAGTAGTTTTAGGTTATCAAAGTTACTAGGTACAATATCAAAGATCAATTTAAAACATTTCATATGTCAAAAAATTGGTTTAAGTATAACTGCAAATCCATATTTCTCATTAACCATTGAATATAGTGCTTTTGTATCAAAAAAAAAAAATATCTTCTTGACTCTCTTTTATACCGATTTTAGATACGCAAAAGTACACTAAACTTAAAATCGGGTAATTTTGATTGTAAGATAGTCATAAACAAGTTTAAGAGTAGTGCTCAGCAAGTAACCAGTATTCATATAAACGCTATTCGGCGCTGACAAGTATGAGGCACCGTTTTACAGTACTTATTTTTGCTGCAAAAAGTTAAATTTTCTCAATTTGACTAATACAAGCACTTGGTACATGCAACTTAACAACTTGTCGCAATGCATATCTTTATACAAACATACATATATCATATACATATACATATATGAATATGTCTTGAAAATTTGTATAAATATATCCTAACCTATAATCATTTAACTGTATCTACCTTATGTATGTCAATATTTCCTTGCCATCGATTTTCACATTTCCCCTCCCACTTTTACTTTCTCCCTTCACAATATCAGCCTTTGAAGTTGAGTCAGCTGTACATGAATGGATTTCCCATTGATTTAGCTTGCACTAATTTAAAATTACACCCACTCCCACTGCCGCTTCATATACCGCCTGCAACCTCTCTCCACAAATCACTTTCACTTTGATCGATGAAGGAAAAAAGTTAACGGGTTTGGTTTGGTGACAATAAGCGACTGTGGAAATTTAAAAAAATAAAGAA
>NW_017536963.1:1319771-1330807 GCF_001853355.1 Bactrocera latifrons | reverse complement strand
AAAAGGTTCAATAAAATATTACTGAGAAAATTTTATTCAATGATTTCGATATTCACTTTGGTTGTTCTTATTATTTCGAACACGTCTGTACATATATATAATGATTTATTTAATATTTACAAGACTTCAGCAAATGGCGTTCTCTTGTAAAAAAAAAACTTGATATACCCTTACGAGCAATATAAGGGCACGTGACATTTTTCTCCATCCATAGGAGAGTAATCTAATCTTCGATGAAAAAATGCAACTCCGTATCCCATTACTTACCTGTCTTCGTGAAGCGTTTACTGAACTTCAATTAATTTTTTTTTTGTTCACAAAGCCTTAAAAAATGTATTATTTCAAATATTTATAATAAGTCAATTAAATCCCTAATATAATAATATGTATGAGTATTGACTCCTCTACTCAATATTATATTGCATATTGTCTTAAGAGTCACGGTCTGTCTAATACATACAGCATATATGCAACTTTACAGCTATTAGGCCCACTTAAAGCGCTGTCTCTTGGCATATGCCTACGGCGTGCGAATACGCTCACATTACTCAACGTCCAGCACGGCAGCAAAACTAAAACACACACTTAGCTACAGTGTCTGTATGGATTGCTAAGCATATATGGATGGGTGTGTAATTGTCTTTTACAAAAACTGCATGCTGACCTGTGTGTGCATTGTCTGTCAGCGCCAATGTCTCATATCCTTGCATTGAACTTAGATGTGTGCGATAAAAATCGATTAATTGGAAACCAAGGTTAGGATGGGCTATACGTCGACGGGCAATGCCTTAAATGAATAATAACTAAGATTTCTGTGTGCAATATAAATGTGCTAAATTATTATAGGCATTTCATTGTTTATAATAGCGGTTGTTCAAGGATATACATATACATCTCCTAAAATGCAAAATAACGTAAAATCACTTTTTATAAGCTTACAGGCGATGAAAACGGTTTAACAGAAACCACTCTTTTTGAAACATAATTTGACTTTTGGATATAAAATGGTTATATATGGATTAATATATTGGTTATATCGGACAACGAATGCTGGTAATTTTATGTTAAACATATGCAATACGATATAGTGAATTGTAAGCAATAAAAACTCAATTTCGATTTTTTCGATGATACGTTGTTTTGCAATTTAGGTGACAATATATAGGTACTTATATATGTATGAATACATACAATGCCACCTCAAAAATATTTTATATACACTTCAAAGAGAAATTCTTTAAGCTTTAGAGGCTTATTTATGTTTCTATTATTATTATTACTTTAATTTTTTACCTAATTTATCATTTCCTAGTCTATTTAGTATATTAATCATATTTCCTGTCTGCCTTCCACAGGTTACGTTCAACAAACGCAAATTCGGTGTCATGAAGAAGGCCTACGAGTTGTCGGTTTTGTGTGATTGTGAAATTGCGCTTATCATCTTCTCATCCAGTAATAAATTATATCAGTATGCTAGTACTGATATGGATAAGGTCCTGCTCAAATACACTGAATATAATGAGCCACACGAGTCACTCACGAATAAGAATATAATTGAGGTAAGACAAAAATATAAGCAAACAAGCACAATACCCATTAGATTAACAAAAGCGGTTGAGAATTTCTGAATTATTTTCAGGAAATTGATTTTACATGTGGCCTAGAATTGTTGCCTTTTTTCATTTCAAGAAAATCGTTTTAAGCTCAATCCAACGGTTTCGCGACCAGTTAATGGTCATATCAGTCAGAGAGCCTTGCTCTACCTTCTCTTCTTCAAACTTTCTCGTCGTTTGGGTTTCGGGAAACTGTATATGAGTCTGGACTCACTCAAACTGAAGAACGACAAACTTTTTTTGAAAACGCCAGACCCAATTTTTGGTCTGCAATTGGGAGCGACTTTACTCGGCATATGGATGTTGATCGTTATTTGTTGCTAAGGCGGTTATAAATATATAGAGTTTCTATATATTGTAGTGAATCGCTTAAAGTTCTTTAAAGTCGCTTCTGTTTGTAACGTGTGCCTGAAAGATTGGACACTACAATGAAATCAAAAAATAATAATAAATAAATCTCGTATACATGGATGTAATTAGGGGACAATTCTTTGTTTCCCGCGTTTCTAAGCTCCGATTCCGTCAGTTGTCTCTGTTAAATAATGAAATCGATGAATACAATTTTTGGACCAAAACATAAGATTCAGTTATTTAGTGTTAAATTACCTACAAACATGCTCAACTATCAACCATGCTTTGCTTTATTCCTCTTATTATCTTTTATCCATTTTATTATACTCATCTCCATACACATCAATTATTGACGTCGCTTGTCAAAGCTATCAGCTCCTGTTGCTTACATTGAGTAGCTTTGTGTAAATAGAATAGTGAAGGTAGTTAAATCAGCCGCCTGAGTGTAGGCTATAGCGTATGAAGAGAAAATGGCAAAAAATGGAAGACAGTAAGCAAACATTTGCGGCGTGTGAACTCGTGCGCAATAAACCGCTAACTGGTTGTTATTTCGATGCACACATTTTTATTAACATATTTTTTGAAACAACAAAGCTAACAGCGCTTTTATGCATCGCTCAACCGATGCTTCAAATTATGCAGAATAAATTGAGTGTAAATGACAACGCACAAAGACTTGTTGTGGTTTACTTTACATTTATTTATACAAGTATTCAATACCGAAATTCTTTAGTGCCGAAATTTCGGGATTGCAAAGAATTTTTCGGGATAGCAAAAAGTTAAGTTTTTAGACATTAGTTATGCAATTTTTATTAATTTAAAAGTAAAAATTTTGAATATACGAAATCGGGATCCCGAAAATCACAACGATTTTTAGTGTCAATTAAATAAAAAAAAGTAAATGTTAGATGTGTTCAAAATTATTTATTAATTTTTTTTAATTATTTATTAGCAAAAAATTTTAATACAGATGTCGAAATTATAAATTGGAGATTTTCGGGATTAAAAAATGTTATGTTTAACTGTTTTAAAAATTAATCTGAAATTTTCGGGATTTCAAAACTAAAATAAAACTAATTTAAATTTACTAAAACAATTTTGTGTTTAAATGTATTTAAAAATTAATGTTGCCATTGAAAAATCTAAAAAATTATCGGATTTTTTTCGGGACTAAAAAATTTTCTGTTTAAAAATTTNAACCATATCGGGATTTTCGGGATTACAAAAATTTTTAGTTTAAGTTTTTTAAAAAATTGTATGTTTATTTAAAAATTAATTTTGCTATTAAAAACTGTAAAAAAAATTATCGGGACTACATCCCGGAATTTTCGGAATTAAACAAATTTTTAGTTAAAATTTATTTAATAGTAAGAATTTATTAGTCAGAAAGTAATACAAAGTCAAAAACAGTGAAATATAACGGCTATTTGTTTGACTTGAAATGTCAAATAAGTCAAGTTTTTAGTATGTACTTGCCGCAGCAGTACTTAGTGCCTTTATCATGAAAATAAATATAATCACACATAATATATACATATGTATGTAAGTATGTCGGGTATGCCTCTTTTTTTTTAATTGTCAACAGTAAAATTTTCAATATCGACAGCCAAAACACCGTTCAGCGATTTCATTGTTAACTTTACTTCTCTCGCACCTCCCACATGTTTACACCAAATTCGGCGAGACACCTGAGTCGTCAGTTGTTTACATTATCACTGTTTTGGCATCTCGTTGACACGTTGTGCCTTTGCACCTTTGCACCTTTCGCCTTGCCACACTTACAAACCTATGCATATAAGACGCTGTGACACTCTACCTTCCACCTTTCAAACATATTGGTTTGTCTAACTCTGACTTACAGCGCTTCCGCCACAGTTTCGAAACTGCGTTCATTCATACTTTGCTCTCGAATTTATTATTTCTATGCTTTGTGTCGCACTTTGCGCTTTTATAATGTTAATTCCCGGCATATTTACATAATTTTACATTTATCGTTTACGAAATTAACGCGTTCCGACACTTGCATTTTGTGTTGTTGGAGAAGACCGCCAGTTGAAGTTGGCGCCTGTGAGCGCGGTAGAGATGGCAATATACAGCTGATGCTAAGCAAAATGTAAGCACATTGAACACATGAATTTTTGTATTTTTTACTTAGAGGGTGCAACAACCTTGAAGTAAACCGAATTTCGGTTCCGCACTAAAAAAAAAATGTATGAAGTCATCAGTGAAGTTTCGAAACAAATAATAAAGTCTGGTCAGCTGATTCCGAATTTCAACAGTCGTCCGCACTAAGCCATTCATCGTGTTCTTATAATTAATAATAAGCAGATAATATTCTTCGTTGAACTTAAACTCTGTTCCACATCTTCAATGTTCTTTTAAGAAATTTTCGAAAATTTTCGAAATATTTCGTAAAGCAACTTCATTCACTGCGAGGTTTTTCCTCTATCCAAATCGTCTTTGTCATTAGTCCAAATCGTAACTTCTCTGTCTGTACTCTACTTACGCACTTCCTTTTTAAAGTATTTATTTTGGTTAGTCATCCAGATCCCGGAAAGTTACTCGCCTTATATGGTGCAGTTACGACGCCAAGACAAAGAGTATAGAGCCAAAGAAAGAATCATCATCTTAACTTATACCTACCAAACCAACTTAATAATGACAGGAGTGGAACGTACTCCGAGGCCTGACAAGCTTTTAACAGAATGGAAGTCTTGTTGTTAACTCATCAGCCATTCTGCGTGGTATCACCTCTGCATATTCAGTTGACAGAATACCTTGACCCTCTGTCCAGGGTTCAACCAATTCATCTTTTGTCCTAAGCATGGTCCGTGTTAAGGAAAGAGACAAAAGTCCAATAGATTTTTCAGTAACCAGGCTTTCTTAGATTATTTGCTTTGGCTTACCTGATAAGACTAGTTATTTAGATCCTCATCTTGACTTTCCTTGTAAAACCACTCTTCTGACTTTTCTAATATGAGGTTTCTGAACAGAGAACTAATATCATATTTCACTTATTTCACTTATACTTTATTTTTATAATTCAATACCAAAAAAGTTATTTTAATGAATCATTTTTATCTTAACTCATCTGTTTTTTTTTTTTTTTGTACTTGCAGAAGGAGAATAAAAATGGCGTCATGTCACCAGAATCACCCGAACAGGAAGCCGATTTCACACTCACACCCCGCACTGAAGCCAAATATAATAAGATCGACGAAGACTTTCAGCTGATGATACAACGCACTCAAATGGGCGGAGCGAGCGCATCCGGACGCAATCTTGGTAATACGAATTACACACTGCCGGTATCGGTGCCGGTGCCGGGCGCTTACGGCGATGCCATGCTGCAGGCGAGCCCACAAATGTCCCACACAAATATAAGCCCACGGCCGTCAAGCTCAGAGACCGACTCAGGTGGGATGTCCTTAATAAGTTAGTACGGAGTAGTGTCGCGGCGCACACACCACCATTTTCTTCACTTATCGTTGTGTTCTGTTTATCGTTATTTTCTTGTTCTTGTTCTTGTTCGCTTTTTATTTTTATATTTTTTTGTTTGTTTTCTTACGGAATGTTTTTGTTCGTTGTTGTTGTTTTGCATTGAGTTTGTTTTTACTGTTTTTTTTTTTTAGTTTATTCATTTTTTTATTTTGCTTTCTACTTTTCATTTCGCTTTTTTGCAAGTTTTAATGTGTTTCATTATTTTATCGGCGCGCAAATGCATTTCTCGCTTTGTTTGTTTGCATGTATTTTGCTCGATTGTGTTGCCAATGTTGTTCGTTGCTTTTCATTCTTACTTTTTTGATTTTTCAATTACTTTATTAGTTGTAATTTCGTTTAGATTATTTTTGTTATATAATATTTTTTAATCGATTTTGGGTTTGAACTAAGCTCATTTTTGCTGGTTCTTAAAATATATTTTTAGGCTTTATATTCCTCGATATGACTGATAGCTTTTATTGTTTTCTGTTATAGTGTAGAATGGAAGTTATTGACATTTCGAAGACTCTTTGGTATGGCACCTAAGTTTATGATGTTTCTAGGTCCTAGCACAGCTTGTAAATTTTAAAATCAAGTCAATGAAATGTTTTTATTGATAGAAAAAATAAGCACTATATCTCATATCTTAAAGAGTTTACCAGTTTCGACTTGTGTGACAGCTTTTTTCAAGACATAACCTTTCATAAACACTATTTAGAGATATAAAATGAGATAAGACAACATACGGCTAGTTAAAAGATGAGAATTGCAAGGTGACCTAAAGTCTATTGTGCCCTTTCCTAAGTCACTACGACCCACATAGCTCCAGCATATTGATAAATTCGATTAAACTGCTGGATTGTAGTGAGGCGATGTATTCACTATTTGGACACATGTATCCAAGGGCCTTTATACTGCCTCTGCAGACTGCTAAGTAGTCAATTAGCAGATGGTAAATTAAGTTTTGGAAGTAACTGATATTTGAATTTCTGAGGAACTATTATGTAGCTTTCTAAAGGCTCAATAAAAATAACTTTCAAAAGAATAAAACATACTGGGAAAGTCATTGTTTAAGAGCTACAGAGGTGGCTTTGATTTCTTGACATGTTTCATATATGCAACAATTTGCTCTTTAAATATTATATTACTCAAGATCCGTCATAAAAAATGGAAGTTTTCCAAAAACTATTTCTATATTCTGAATAGGGTATATTAAGTTTGCCACGATGTCTGCGACACCGAAACGTCCGAGTCCCACAAAGTTTATATACATACTATATATGTAAGTGATTAGTGTAATGACCTCAGTCAGTTGTTTTCTTTTCCCTAGTGGCGTTGTAGTGGTTAGTGTAGTGGTTGGTCTGTCTGGATATATGCGAAATAGTCCCGAAGTTTGAAACGTATTGATCTGAAATTATGCAGATTTTGCTTTGTTGCAACCCCCGATATCGGACTACTACATCTTGTAAGAAATCTTGTACCTGTAAAGAGTTCGGCATCGTCACAGCCGAATTTAACATATTTTCTCTTATTACTTCTATATGATGCAATAATGTCAAACCTCCAAATTCCAGATAGCAGTCAAAAGTAAAATACATCCATATGTAATTGCAGTCACATCCGATAAATAAGCACCACATACAAAATTATGATCGAAAAGCACTAGCAATTTGATTTTAAACGATTTATGTCTGAATAGCTTTGAACTTTTAAAAGGCCATTGCTCAAAATGTAGTATATAGTATATAACGTATTTTTAAATTAAAGCAATATGAATTTAAAATTTTTACCACACAATTTTAATATTTTGCACATTACTTTGAATTTAATAATTTTTGCCCAACGTGCATTTTTTGCACGCCAAATCCGCATATATGTATATATAATACTTAGCCGGTGTACCTAATATTTGGCCCATAACTGTAGTTTGAAATCTGGGGTCAACAGCTTTATGCTGATCTAAATAGTTATGGCCGGGTTAGTCTGCTACCCAAAAACTACTAAAATGTCGGTTATAGACGAATTAGTCTGCTACCCAAAAACTACCAAAAAGTCGGTTATAGACGAGTTAGTCTATTAACCAAAAACTACCAAGAAGTCGGTTATAGCCGAGTTAGTCTATTACCTAAAAACTACCAAAAAGTTGGTTTAGAAATATAATATTGTAAAAATGTAGTCAATAGCTTTATGGTGATCTAGGCATTTAGTCGACTACCCAAAAACCTGGCATAAAAATTTGCAATATTATAATTTTGTATAAAAAAAATTAATTTTTCTTATTTTTATTTAAGGTTTATTGGTTAGCTTTTCTGAACATTTTATTTTATTTTTGTTGTTTTAATTTTGCTTAATTTATGCTTATATTTTCGTTTTATGCATTTCGTTGATTTCATTTCGTTCATTTTACTGCACGCACCGTTTCGAGTATGAGTTTCTTCCAGTAATGCAACAAAAACAAACAAATTCAAACACTGGAAAGAAACTATTTGTATTATATATATATTTTTTTGTATTTTTTTCTCTAAAGCAATGCAAAACGAAATTTTTCTCTTCTCTTTTCTTTTCTTTTACCACAACCACAAATCATCAAACAAAAAAATCAACTCACCAATATATCAAAATATATATATCTACATATAACTGTGTGTGTTTGTGTGTTTATGGTCAAACGATAAAACACCACTGCATATATATATATATGTAATACAACAACAAAACAAACAACAACCACACAGTTTATCCATCGGGTTCCATGTTGGAGATGTCAAACGGTTATCCGCATTCACATTCGCCGCTTGGTGGATCGCCCAGTCCGGGACCGAGTCCAGGTTTAGGTGGGCGTCAAATAAAATTTGCTTTAAATTGAAAATAATACCAAAGCCAAAGTTAAGCTCATACATTGTAGTGCCCATTAACAACTTACTAACATTTCACCACATTAAAAAATATTCTCAACACACATCATTAAATACTAACAACAATTAATGTCACATTATTAATTTTAAGGTCGAGAAATCGAAGCATCTCTCTCTGTGCTTACATATTTATATAATTACACCTTATAATACCCTTATATATTTATTTATAACTGTTTAATATTAAGTGTGATGAATTTCTTTATATATATTTACCAAAACCACTAACGACAGCAACATTACATAACACATGCTTGCCTCTAGGCACACGTTTTCACACCCCCTCCGCTAGTATGCCTTATTAACCGTTTAAATTGTATACTCACCTTCACCGCACCTCAAAATTCACCAACTAACCACTCCGTTGTGCTTACAACTACATTTTATGTTACTTGCATTTGACGTGTGAAATTCTAAAATTATTCTCTCAACCTCAAATTTATAGCTCATCACCTGTCACACAAGCAACAGTCACCGGGCGGCCAAAATGGACGCGCTTCCAATCTACGCCTCGTCTTACCAACACCACTTGCTCAAAATATGTCAACTGCAGATGAGATTAGCTACGGCGATGTGAGTAGTTGTAAATGAAGTTCTCTTCTGTTTTAAATATAACTTTGCTTTCATTTTGGTTGCCACCGAACAGCAGCGACACAATCAGGCATCACTCAATACGCCCGTGGTGACGCTGCAAACGCCCATACCCAATATGTCGGGCTACACATTTGGACCGCAAGATTTCTCTATGAGTTCCTCCGATGTTATGAGTTTACAGCCATGGACCACACATCAGGGACTCGTACAGCATACGGGGTGAGTAAATTAAGACATTAGAAACATTTTTTTATTTCAAGATTATGTGCGAAAGCAGCGGAAATATTGTTGTTGATGTTATTGTAGCGGCAAAAAACATTCCTGCAATAATTTCGAGGACTGACGCCGAGTTCACTGTCCTTTATAAGTTAAAATGTCTGGTTCTAGTAGTTGTTAAAGCGGCAGAAAACATTCCTGCAGTTTTTCCGAGGAATGGGTTTGAGTTGACGGTCCTTGACTGAATGAAAATCCTAGTCCGTTCCGTTTATATAGACCCTACTGAATACTTACATAGACGGTTATACGGAATTTTGAAAAGGTATGTTCGAAACTCGAGGGTGACTGTCCTATATTAAAAGAAATAGTTTCATCCCTTACTCATCCTCCAGTTTCGAGAATAATTTACCAATATTCAGTAGTTCCGCCAGTACATTCCACATTACCATATAGTAAACGTCTCGGAAAGCTGGGGTATGAAGCGAACAATATTTGCTCAATTCCTATGACAGCCGGTTCTACATTACCGGAATTGCCTCCAACTTCATCCGGACCAGATCAGTTGTTCAGCGATCTAACTCCGTTTAGATCGGCAAGATTAATAATCAACCAACCAAATAGATCGTTTTTGGTAAAAAATTTCGTACGCGCCATTGAAAGGGAGTTCTATTCTGTTATTGCTGATAGATGAAATTCTGAACAATTTAATGGTTAAGCTCGCAGCAGTACCTTTCCCGTAAACTTACCCAGAAAATAATATGTATGGCGAATATAGACAGGAACCTTGACTTTGTTTTTAACGACGGTTCGTAGCTATGTACGTGTATCTATGTTAAGGTCACGACTAAAAACTTATCTTTGTATTAAAAATTTCCACAACAGCCGGTACTATTTATTTGACTATTATTTCTACCTCAGTTTGGATCGGTATATACCTATACTGTGAAATTACAGAGGACTTAAGGCTTTATGCTGTGCTTCTTTGGATGGGTACACATTGCGAGAGCACTGGGAAGCCTAAAATTTACAAAATCACAACTCTGGATAATTACTTGCCAGATTAAATCTTCCAAAGATATTGATCAACTACACGAGACTAGACCACAGAGAACTGGTCCACACCTCAATAAATATTAAATTTGGGGACCTTGGGTCCACCGTTTTTACCGCTTACTCATACTTCTGAAAATGAAAAGAAAAAAATGTCTTACTGATTAAGCTCAGAAAGAAATGAAAATGCTTATTTTTCTAACTTCACGACTTTTTTCTCGCATACAGACTGCCCCATTTGGCCGTACCGAATAGCACACCACCGCCTGCCACCTCGCCCGTCTCGATCAAAGTCAAATCCGAGCCACAATCACCGCCACGCGATCTCTCCGGTTGCCACCATCAGCAGAATAGCAACGGTTCGGCGGGCAGCAGTGGCAGCGGTGGTGGCGGTGGCGGTGGCGGCAGTTCATCCAACAGCGTCTCCACTGCCAATGCACTCGCGCTTTCCAATATGAATGCGACGGCGGTGATAGCGGGCGGTAGCGGCGGCGTCAATTCGGCGTCCGAGCAGGCTGCCAATCTGAGTGTACTAAGTCATCCGCAACAGCATCTAGTGATGGGCGGCTCAAGGCCCTCCTCCACGGGACATTTAACGCCAACGCAAGGAGGTAAGCGTAAATTAAATTTTTTTTGTATTTTATTAATTTCATTTTATTTGCGCAACAAATATTTGGCAAGTTTTAATGCGCGCTAAGTGCTCTATTTACTACCAAGTGATGCTAGTTGACGTAATTCTCTTCCTAAATAACTAAAATTTTAAATGCTAGATTTTTAATTATATTAATTTAGTTTTTTTTTATTTCTTAATTTGTTT
>NW_017536963.1:1311487-1318856 GCF_001853355.1 Bactrocera latifrons | reverse complement strand
GTTTTTACTAATTAAAATATTTTTTATGATGAATCCCCTTTGTTTTTCTTATTGTATCATATAAAATTTGTTATTTTACTTACTTAAATGCTGTTGTGCGCCTGCGTACATATGTTTGCATAGCAATAGCGATATAATTTTTACTAAATATTACCAATTATAACAAAAAAAAAAACAAAAACACAAAAAATAACAGCGCAAGCGCATTGCATTTACAGCAGCATGTCAGTTATTAGCTAAAAATAGTTGACTTTTTCATAGATTTTTTCTTTTTTAAATGCGTATTAACGTTTTTCGAACTTTTATCGAAAGTAATTATAAATAATTATACACTAAAACATGATTACTATTTATTTTGCTTAACAAACGAACCAAATTTGTTAGGACTTGAATGCGAACGAATTATTGAAGAAATTTTTTTGGGTATAGAAATTAGTTGAGGAAGTATTTAATATGCAGAAATTTTAGTTAAATTGAGAAATGTAGTGTCAGTTACTGCTGCAGTGTAGCCTGTGCATAGTTATCTGTTGTCCAGCAGTGCGTATGAGTAATATTATACATGAGTCTATCAATATGTGTATAATTGCATACATATGTGCACATTTACATATAAACATATATTTTTATAACAGTATATTGCAGTAAATGCTTTTACTCGTCCTAATGTGTTTACTCGATAACAACAAAAACAACAACAAAATTGCAGCCAGCTCCTATTATGAATTTAAAAATTGCGCATACGCACTGTCGCCCTCAAAGCGAATACAAAGCCTCAATCCGTCAAAGTGTGTTAGCGTCTAAAAAACTTCCACATCCACATACCTTACACACTCCATTAAGTATACACTCCCTATACGCCAATAAACTGTAATTTATTGTAATTTTTTTGTTACTATTTCATTTGTTATATTTTTCTCTTTCTCTTTACATTATGCGGTTGTACAAAATATTACCAAAAAAATCGTTTTAATATATTGCAAATATTAATAACCAATCGCAGTGCTAGATAAATATGAAGGATATCAATACCGTTCGCAGCTGGGTGCGAATTCTAGAGTATGGAATTTTGCCGGTAATATGGCCAACAAAATAGTAACTGTATAATGCAGCGAATATATTCATACAAATCATTATTTACATACATACATACATATATCTCTACATGCATATTTACACTCACACATGCATATTCGTACAATGCATACAATTCATACATTTCGTGCAGCATACTTAATAAAGGCATGATCGAACACTATCAAAAAACCAAAAACATAACAAAATAATAATTACCCTCACTCTTTTTCTGCTCACTATTTGTCACTGCACATTTGTGGCCCACTATCTGTCAGGTGTTTTGTTTATATGTTTAGTTAGTTTATTTTTTATGTTTCTCTTACACTTTCCTCAAGTCGGGTAGCACCTTTATGCTCTGTCTGGTTCATCCACTGGTTGTCCACATTTGTATATAATTCCCACTTATATAGTTATTCGAAATCTCCTAAAATAATTTGAGCTACTAAAATCAGTAAATTTTTATGCGATTCATTAAGGTGTATTTCACTGTCTATCACATACTTACATACATACATGTACAAAAGCAATTTTTTCTTAGTGTCTATATTTATTAACTTTACCGCATGTCTGCATATATATAGTATATTATATGTGTAATTAACTATATTAACCCAAAAATTATTTCGCTAAATTATTTAAAAAAAAAATAAAGTTTTGATTTATTTATTTAAAAGTTCTGCTTTTACCGTTAATTTGTATTGTTATTATTTTGGTGTTTTACTCTCGATAACACAATGAATTCTGTAAAAATTCTCTCACTGTCATAAATTTTAATTTTAATCTAACGAATTTCGAAAAATTGCGTTTTTTAGAATTTTCAGCAAATATGTTTATATTATTATTTATATTGCAGCATTTAAAATGGTAAATTTAAAATATTCGATTTCAAAATATTACATTTTGCAAAATTTCCAAAACAAGGGATTATTAACATTTAACAATTTAAAAATATTTGCAAAATTTTCGAATTCAAAAATTTGAATTTCCATCTACTAATTTCAATTATTTTGAAGTGTTCCAAAGTCATGCAAAAATATTGAGATTTTTGTAATGAAAGTTTTTTATGAATTCTTTTCACATTTCATAATCTATCAATTTTTTTTTTAATTGTTGTTTCATGCGATGGCTATATATGTTTGAGCCTGTTTGCACAATAAATTATTTGACAAAGCTTTGCAAAAAATTAAATATAGGAAAATGTTTTCCAAATCCAAAAAAAAAGCAAAATTTATAACCAACTTTTGAAAGCTTAAAACTTTACTTCTCTTTTACATTTAACTTCCAAAGCTTTTTCTATTTTCTAAATTCAAACTTATCCTCAACGGCTTGCACTGAAAGAACAAAATTTTTAATATAACATTTGCAAAGCTTAAAAAGTTCTGCAAAAGTATAATTCCTATTTAACATTTAACTTTCGAAATACTCACTAGGCAATTTAACTGCAAAACTTTAGCAGAAAATCAAAAACTCACTTCAAGCCTTTTGTAAAACTTTATTTGTCAAAGCTTGACAAACGAAACAAATTATAAGAAAATAATTTTTAAAAGCCTCAACAGTTTGACCTCAATCGTTTGTACTGTAAAATTTAAAAGGCTTAAAGAGGTCTGTAAAAGCACTATTCTTCTTTCAATTCGAAGTACTCTCTATTTTCGGAAATAAATTTTATACGCTAAATTTTAGCAGAAAATTAAAAACTTTCCTTCAGCATGATTCTTTTGTTAAAAATCTTTTACCAAAGCGTAACGAAAAAAATAATCAGAAAAAGTTTTTAAAATTTATAAAATCTTACTTTCGAAGTTTAAAGCTATAGTTTATTTTTACCCTTATCTTATAAAGCCTTTTCAAAATGTATCTTCAATAATTTGATTAAAAAAACAAAAACATAATAGTTTCTAATGTAAAATTTTCAAAGCTTAAAAAGTTATGTAAAAGCGCTATTACTTTTTCATATTAATTTTCAAAGTTTTTCTATATTCGCTAAATTTTGGCGAGTCTTTTGAAAATATTTATTTGCCAATGCTTCAAGTAAAAAGAAAAGAGAATTATAAAAACATGTTTTTCAATGCTGAAAGTTTCACTTTTTTCTTATCTTTAAATTAAAAAGCATTTTCTATATTATCCTATCAAATCGAGGAGATAACGATGCAGTTTGGCAAAAGCTTGAAAAGCTCTGATAGGCAATATACTTCTTTCAAAGTACTCTCTTCATTCGGAAATAAAATGTATACCCTAAGTTTTAGCAGAAAATCAAAAGCTCACTCTCAGGGCACAAAAAACTCTATCCTACTCTCAGTTTTAACTTTCAGTATCCGAGAAATAATTTAAGGCTAAATTGTGATCCTATTTCACCTGAACAGGGTCGATTAACTTTACCAAGAAATTTGTAATACCTAGAAGGAGATCCCGGAGAACCTTTAAAATATAGAAATAGCCATAAACGAGTCGATATAGGAATCTCAGTCTGTCAGCCGCATTGAAATTTTCCACATTTACTTTTCTCCTCAAAAAGCTGCTCATTTGTCGGAACCGCTGATATCGGACCACTGTAGCATATAGTTACCATACAAACTGGAAGATCGGTGTAAAGTTCTTGTATGGAAAACTTTTATCTTCAAGAAATTTGGCATAAATTATAATCTAAAGCATCACTACTAGAACTGAAGATATATAACGTAAAGCGACCATAAAAGCTGCAGTATCAAAAACAAATTCTTGTATGAAAAACTCTTTTATTTGACGAGGTATCTTCACGAAATTCGGCATAGAATATTATCTAAAGCATGGCTGTAATCACTGAAGTAGTTGTTTAGAGCAGCCCGTTATAGCATAGAATTGCCAAGCAAACTGAACGATATAAATCAAATTCTTGTTTGGTATCTTTTTTTGTTGTGAAGCGTTTTATAGCTTTGATGCAACCTTACTTTACTTACTTTTTTTCTTGATCTCGTTTATATTTTAAATTAAATCAGATTTTTTCGAAAATAAATCTTAACAAGTTATTTAAAAGACATGTTTTTTTTATAATTTTCACAAGATTTCCACTCTGAAAAAATATATATTCCATTATTATTACAACACACCGTATCTGCTTGGATCACTGCTATAACCATTTGAATAGCGCTCTTACATTTATTTGTCTTATATTTATCTTTAACTATTTTATACCTTTCATTTTCGGGTAAACGTTTTCTTTTCGCTTTCTTGGTGTTAGTGTTACATTGCTAAAAGCAAACAAAAAACAATAATAAAAACTCATTGCATGAAAATCCGAACTAACATATATGTACATACATAATGCATCCGTATATAACCATAAACTAAAAGTGTGCTTGGAATGAAAATGAAAAGGCAAATGAAAAGCATGACAAAGCGTGAATGTGCAAAAAAGCAGCAGTGAAAAGCCGCGCATGCGCATTGCATAGCCAGCAAACAGCATGCAACACTAACAACTGACCAGCCAGCCAGCGAGCCAACTGTCGTCTGACGAAAGCAACCAACAACAACGTCTACGCCGCGAAGGCTTTGCAACGCATGCGCGCGCATACCGCTTTCACACACACACATGCATATAGAAAAATAAATAGCAAATTAGTGCAACTCACATATCACTCACCTCACCTAGCATACAGCCCGCCTTGCCGCGCCACACAAATCATCTCATTGTACAGCCCAAACTAATGCAATAACAGACTTTATAATTTTCAATACAGGTTCGGTTACGCCCACCAATGTGCCATCGCCCGACTTGCGGCTAACGGCCAATCAGCAGGCGCAACAGCAACAACAACAACAGCAGCAGCTGAATGACTACGACGGACCGAATCAGGCGCACAAGCGGCCGCGCATCTCCGGCGGTTGGCCGCAATAGCCGGCCCGAGAAGTGGCGGCGCACAGCAGCAACAACCACAACAACAACCATAATAATAACAGCAACAGCAACAGCAACAACAACAACAATAGTAGCAGCAACAACAGCGCCACAACAAACAGTTTGAGAAATTATCAGCAGCAACAACAACAACAACTGCAACAGTCACAACACAACGGCACCAGCAACCATTGCGCTGTTGGCGGCGGCGGCGTGCAACAAATGCTGCCACCGGCCGCCAACTCACCCTACCTGCGCAACACGAGCAACAGCAGCGCCAACAGCAATAGCAATCACAGCAACAGCAACAGCAACAGTCCAGCGCTGCAGAAGCCCACCTGCAGCGGCATGCGTAACGCGTACAACAACAACAACAGTGGTGTTGGTGGCGCTGTCAGCCCACATCCGGCAACACGTCACGGCAAATATGCCAGTTACTTGCAACAACAACAGCAACAACGTGCACTTTTGCAGCAGCAGCAACAACAACAACAGCAACAGCAAGAAAACTACTTGAATGCCGTTAATTGCAGCCTTTATGGTGCAAGCAGCGGTGGCGGCGCTCATGCCACACAGCCAACGCAGCATGCTTATAGTCACGTGACTGCCGGTGCGGCAGTGAGCACCGGCACTGCATCAACAAGCCACCTGCAACATCACGCGCTTCCGCATACAAACCTGAGCATAAGTGGCATGAGTCACGCACACAGTGCGGGCAATGCGATCACCTCGAAATGAGTGAGCCAACACTGCTGAGCTGCTGGAGCGGAGCCCGCGAGCGGAGGCGGAGAATGGAAGAACTACGCGTTGATTGCAAAGAGTTCTTCTTCTGCACCAAGATTGCATGCACTTACTATTTCGTAAGCAACAAATGTACAGCAACAACAAGCATACCGTTGAAACTAACAAAAACATCACAGCAAAACCAACAGCAGCAACAATTCTCATAAAAAAAAAAAAAAAGAATGAAAAATATGAAGCAAGGCAAATTAGAAACAAAACACATCACACTCCCAGTTTAAGTTTAAGTTCATGTGTGTACGCCCACAGGCTAATTAGTAGCGCGCGAAGTCGTTCGGCGAGCGCAATCGTGTGCGGCAGTGGCACGAAGCGCTCGACAGGCCGGGAAACTAGTGGATTAGGAATTCATTTAAGTGTCATATCGTAAATGTAAGTCAATGTTGCTCCTAAAATGAGTTAAAAGAAAAACATAAACAACAATAACAACAACAAATAAATTAAATGAAAATTTTTAGAAGCAAAAGAAAAACAAAATGGGTGCAGTGGAATAAACTTAATTTAAATTAAAACTAATTTTACTTAGTTTAGCATAATTAATTATACATATGAATGTTTGAAAATGTTAGTTAAGTTATTTTAGTCTAAAAACAATTGCATTAAGTCACTACACAACAATAGCTGGCTGAGCAAGTTAACAGCTGCTTACACCTAATCTACATACGTATATACGAGAATATATATATATATAAATATATTTAGTTGAAGAAAAAGTCAGAGTTTGTTTGCGCAAGTAAAAGTCATTTAAATTATAGCAGAACTTACAGAATAGCAGTTTATCAGCCTAAAAGTATACAACACTTTAATAGGAGGCATCGCGAGCAACTAAAAAATGTGTAGCATATATGCCAGCGCACATATTTTCGAACACCCGAAATATGAAAGATACACAGATTAATAAGGTAGCAGCCGAAAAGTATGCAGCACTTAATATTTTCTAATTTCTTACCCGCTAGTCTGCTTGAATATTTATTTTTGTGAAGTTGTCCCAATTTTTATTGATAAATGTTTTTAGATATAAAAATTTGTTAAGTAGCAAATTTGTTATATTTTTTAATAAAAATTGTTAAAAAGAAAATTTCTTATATTACAAATAATTTTCATGAACATTTTTTTGTGTAATAGCGTTTAAACTTTTCAGAAAAAATAAAATTTAATAGAAAATTTGTTATATTTTATATATTATTTATAATTTGACATAAAACATATTCAAAAAAATTTAAAATGTTTAATATTTTTTATAGCACGAAATTGCAAAATATGTAGTGTCTTCGAGCGCTCAAATTTGGGAAGGTATAATATTTAATTTTTAATTTTTGTAAATAACCTTTTTTAAATAATTTTTTCAAAATACTCAATTTAAAAATATTTTTCAACAAAATTTATATGAATTTTTTTTTATGCACAGATTATTCCTGTAGACATAAATTATTGAAAAATTTGTATTTTTCATGTAAATTTGTTATTTCTTGACAAAACCAAATAATAACTTCTGTAATTAAAGAAAACTGCTTCAACAATATATCAAATTTCTTAATTTTAAAAAAATTTTCAACCATTTGTTTGTTTTTTTTTTTGAAATTACAAAATTTATTATTTCTTTCTCTAATAAAGCATGTTCAAAACAAA
>NW_017536963.1:1267056-1310642 GCF_001853355.1 Bactrocera latifrons | reverse complement strand
TTTATAAAAATTATATTTTATTAGCGCAAATAATGTTTTACAAACAATTTTCTAATTTTTTTCCAAAATCAACTAACTGACTTTACCTAAGTGCTGCCTACTTTTGCGCGCGCATGCTAATGCCACCAATAATTGAACTACCTGCCCAAAACTGGTCGTCAAAGCATAAACAATACAACAATAGAATAAAAATTAAATACAAAAGAAAACAGAAAAACTAACAATAACAAAGTGTTAAATTTTAAACTAACTAAAAACCACTAGTTTTAAGCCCCACTGTTAGTGTTTTACTTACATTACAGTAAAGATATAATAGAAATTATAGTAAAAAGCTGGCTTTTGGCGCGTTGCATACAAAACTTGTTATTATAAATATACAAACAACAACATAAATAGATAAATAAAAACAAAAACAGTGTGACAGTTAAATAATAAACATACATATGACAGTGTGTTGCATGCAAATGTTAAGTTTTAATATTTTAATTTAAGTTTTATAAAAACTGCACAGAAAACAAACAAAAACAAACGCGAAAAGTGAAAAGTAAAAAGAAGAAAAACTACAATAAATTTTGTAAAATGTAATGATTAAATTAAATTACTAAGTAAAGTATAAAAATCCAAATACGTAATTGCATGCAAGTCAATCACAACATTTTTAATTAAAAAACAACAAACACACACACACATACACACATCCATAGAAATTTCATTTATACATATTAATGAAATTACAACAACAAAAACAATTATTTTCTATTTTTTTCATAAAATATAATATTTTGCGCAATTGTAATAGATTTTTAATATACATATATATAGTTTAAGCCATAATTTCAATTAAATTTATTTTAATTCATATTGTTTTCGTTTATTAATTGGTTTTATGGGACAAACACATTGTGTAAGCTGCTGTATGTTGATATTTTGGGGTAAACATGCAATAAGCGGTTTTGCAATGAAAGCTCGAAATTTCAAACACCTTTTTTGTTTTCTTTCGCATTATTTTATTATTACACTGCGGAGCTTTCACGTTAAAAATAGTGGTTTGGTAATGAAAGCTCGATTCTTTAAAGCATTTCATATTTTGCGACGAAAATATTTTCAAATATCAAAAAAATGTCGTGGATGAGGTTTCACATTATTATTCAATGGAGGTTTCACATTATTATTCAATGGAGGTTTCACGTAAAAAGTAGTGAAAGCTTTTCAAAATAGTGGGAGCTTCGATTCCTTTAAATTAAAAAACATTTTTTATAATATAAAGCTTTTGAAGGCTCATTTTTTAAATTTAATATTATACTATTGAAGTTAACATGAAAAGCTTTTCATTAAAAATCTACTGCAGCTGGAGTGGAAATTGCCATTTATTGATATTTTAGGCTAAAAAGCAGCAAAATGTATTGAAATAAGGCTCAAAGCTTCAAACTCGTCTTCTGTTTTTTGCAGCATTTCGCATTTTGCAAGAAAATATTTTCAAATATCAAAAAATGGTTCTGAATGAGCTTTTACATTATTAGACTTTGAAGCTTTCACGTCATAAAATGTGAAAGCTTTTGAAAATAGCATCGATTTTTTTGCATTTAAAAAAAATTATTATTTTAATAGAAGACTTATGAAAGCTCCATTTTTTAAATTTATTACTGTGCCATTTTAATTAATATAAAAACCTTTTCATAAAATCGACTACAACTGTGGTGGAAATTGCTATATATATTGATATTTTGGAATAAAAAAAACATAGTGAGTGGTTGAAATCGAAACTTTATACACGTTTAATTTTTTGCATAATTTTACATTTACAAAAGAAAATGTTTTTAAATATTGAAAACCTATTTTGGGTGAGCTTTTAAACTATTAGGCCATGGAGTTTTCTCGTAAAAAGTAGTGAAAGCTTTTTAAATTAGTGAAAGCTTCAATTTCATTTGGTTCAAAACAAATATTTTTTATAGTGAAAAGTCTATGAAAACTCAATTTTTAAAAGTTACTAATATACTATTAAAAAATATTTTTTAATATTTAAAAAAAATTTGCTTTCGGTAAACTTTCACACTATTAGGCATTGAAGCTTTCACGTCAAAAAAAGCGAAAACTTTTTAAAATAGTGAAAGCTTCGATTTCTTACTGTTCAAAAAATATTTTCTATAAAAGGAAACCTATGAAAGCTCCATTTTCAAAACAATCTATATAAATTAGCATAAAAAACTTTTCATTGTTTCAGCGTTTTTACATATATTACAATGAATTAAAACTAAAACACAAATTATTATGCAAGTAATGCCAGTGCATTGTAATTTAGTAGTCCAAAAATATGTAATAAAGCTTTCACTTGAAATATAATGAAAGCTTTTATCGAAAGCCTCGTATCCCAAATAAAGTTTGCTACTTTATAATAACAATATGTATGAGTGTGAACAAAATAAAAAATTATTAGGCAAATTTGAAAAATGGAAGCTCACTGTTATCAGATTTTTCACAATTTACAAATTACTTCCGATACTCTTCGGTGAAACCTGAGCTTAATTATACATGTTTCATAGTTTTGTTTTTAATTTATACAACTTTTATTATATATTCGATTTTGAAAGCTTTAAGTAAAAATTATGTTTTACTTGAACTCTGAAGTTTATTACCATTTAGGTTGAATATACTTACTCTTTCATGGTACTAGCTGGTATTAAAACTATCATTATGTGACATTAAAGCTTTTAGATCGATACGATATATAGTATATCACTTGGGGCTTTGTTTGACTTATAACACCTTTTGATTTTGAGGAATGATTTTGAGTGGCCAGATCTAGTAGTAGTGGTCACTTCCCACGTGCATTTTTTGTGAATCCAAATCTAGTTTTACCAAGGAAGAGAATCACATTTTAGCAAATTTAGTATATTTATTTCAGTACAGATGAGTGGATTTAGGCTTAGTTGTACAGATTAACACCCTTTTCAGGCATCCTTTCTGACTTTTGCCACGTAGTTTGTAACACTCAAAATGAAAAATCAGAGACTTACGCCAGTCCGGTTAATAGAGTTGTCCGCTTAATAGATTGTCCTTAATAAAATATAAAAACATCTTGGAGCATGATTTATGAAGATGTCCGCTTATAGAGCGTCCCTTTAATAAAGCATTTACTGTATAAATGATCAGTATGAAATGCTGAGTTGACATAATCGCCTCCATTTGTTTGTATACAAGCAAACTAGTCCCTCAGTTTTTCCGATATCGATCTGAAAATTTTCACACGTCTTTTCCTTGTCGAGCAGAAATTGTTGGTATCAGACCACTATAGCATATAGCTGCCATACAAACTAACCCTGACCAATCAATAGAGTTCTTGTATGGAAACTTTATCTTGTATCTTTTTTTTATTTTTTTCCGTTGCACAGACTTGCATGCAACATTTAGTTGTTAAGCTCACCGACTTGCGGGTCATGGTCTGCATACGTACAAATATACAGTACCATATGGACATTATACATACATAAAAACATCCATGGATGAAAGTTTGGTACATTGTAAGTGAAGTTTGTTGTTGCAAATGACAATTTGCCCCCATGGAGAAACCTAACCTAGAATCAGGTCATGTCGTTATGTTAATAAAAACAAAAATAAATGTGGCAAACAAAATACATGGTTTGCAGTGATTGGTGACAAATTTAAATTATGCCAGAGACAAAAAAAAATTAGAGTTTAATTAATGAAATTAATAAAATTGATACATGAGGGTTTCGCACATTTTATAAATGCATAAAGAAGACATTTTACAGCAAGTAGTTAAAGTTGAAAATATATACTCAAGGTATATAATATACATATATAAAAAATGTAGTCATTGCACACACACACACATTTACACGCATACACACATACACACATACATATAGTACATATGCAAGTAAGTAAAAGGAAAATAAATATTTTAAATAGTTCATAGTCAAAGAAAATTGTATTTTCGCCGCATGTACATATTTACTTGGGTATATGAGGTGCATGCGTGCTTATAGATAAGTCATTTAACGGGAAGTAGTTAGTAAAATTTTTTGAAAAATTACAAATTTATGTATAAAATTGTGCTGCACATGGTATATAAACACACTAATTTACAAACACCCACACAAATATATACATAAATGCTAGTATATATATAATATAAGCATACTAACTATGTAACATACATGTAAGTATGTTTGTATGTCTGTTAAAAATCACCATTGTATTGGTGCATCACCCCCCGTTCCCTTGAAAAATGAGAATTATTAAGCTCATTTAGTGTTATTGTTGCTATTGTAGCACCCAGTATGTATGTATGTGAGTTATATATATGAGTGCACAATATATTGTATGTTTATATATAGTAAGTGTTATTGTTGTTGTTTGTTTGAGAAAACATATCCGCATAATTCGCAAAGTCTCATAATGTTACATATTTACTGTTATATGTGCATATGTACATATGTATGTAAATATACCTACATATGTCTGTATATATGTAGGTAAATATGTATATGAGACTTTGTAAATTAGCTAAACATCGATGTTTTTTATATGATTTGCGAAAGAAAGTTTCCAATTTCCTTTCTTTTTATATCACCGTTATAATTTTAAAAGGTTACTCAATGTGGGTTAGTCGGCCAGGGTTGTTTAAGAACAAACAGAAACTGATTTCATTAAAAACTCTCTCTTAATAATCCCTTAGGGACTACATAGAACTACTAGTATTATGAACACTTCCTTTTGTTCGGGAGAAAAATCGGAAAGGAGTATTTTTATATTTGAAATTATCGTTATTTCGTTATATGTCTGTCATCTTCGATTCGCCAACACTATAGATACCCACTAAGATCGCTTACCAAAAACTCTACGTTGACATCAGCTACTGAGTTCGCTAAATCTTCTTTAACCCAATTTGTTACCAAAGATCTAGCTGACCATCAAAGCAGGCAGTCCTCAGCGTCATTTATCTAAAGTGAATGGAGATGCATTTATAGGTTGTCTACTTTTTTAAAGAAAAAACGAAGAAACTTCAAATTTAATTTCGAATGTTTATTATCATTCGAACGAACATTCTTTGGCGTTTACATTTTAAAGATTGTCTCTTTCAAATGTTTGCCGCTCTTTCCAACCGTTGTGTCCAATTTTCAACGACTCGTTCGAGAATTTCGACTGGTAACTGGCGAAAGACATGCGTGATGTTTTGCTCCATGGCCTGAATTGAGGCGAGATTAGGCACATAGACTTTAGATTTTACAGGATTCCACAGGAAAAAGTCTAACGATGTGATATCACAAAATTTGGCTCGAAAGCGTCGTATCTTCTTAGAACTTGTCAAGAGTTCGTAGATCGAAGCGATGTCGCCTGGGTCGTAAGTCTTTCTATGATGAAATGCCAAGCAATAATGAACAAAAATGACATAACAGCTTGACACCACTTACGCGTGATCTGTAAAAAACAGCTATTGAAAAAAAAATTTTTTTTTTTTTGGATCAGCCGTTACTTAAACAGTCCATAAGCTTTTATTCGGCACTTTGAATTGAAAAGATGTAAATAACGAGCTAATGCCAGTTATATTTTATGACACCCCAAACTCGGTCCATGGATCGCCACATATAGGGATCAACATATGTGAGAGTACTATTAACTCGAATTTTCAGTCTAGAGAGCCTACGTCCATGTCCTTTCTTTAGTGCATACTACATACTCCACAAACGAGACAATTTGTGCCAGCTTTCGTTAATGGTTATAATTTTTTCTACTACATTTTTCGTAATGAGTTGACTAAGCTTGTTTTTTAATGATCTCCGTTCGCCTTTCCATTGACGGCACGTCGTCTTTGAATCGGGTTTCTAGCGCTTCTGTAATTTTGTCCAATTTTGCGCTATTGAATGCGTTACTTATGTCAATTGTTGCGAGAAGGACTATTGGCATCGAGAAGTATTTGTTTTGATGAATTTCCTTCGCAGTGCGTTCAAAGTCTTCAACGGTTCCGATGTTGGGCCTGTCTGGTTTAAAATTATAGTAAGTAAGTAATACTTCTAGCAGTTTTCCTGCAATATTATGGTGAAGGTGTTTCTGGGCCTCCTTTGCCTTAACTTATCAGGGTCAGATGCTGTCTCTACCATACATCTGGGAAAATGTCTTTTACAATTCTAGTAATAAGTGCGTGTGTTCCATAGCGATTCACTTTATCACTTCCGCTCGTATTATGTCAGAGCCACGGCTTTTTACCTTTAAAGTACTTGTGGCCGTGACTACATACATACCGCACTATACATGGTGAGTTTTTTCTCAGGTAATGAGATAGGAACAGAGTGTTAACAATGTTTTCTATAGCTCACTTCGTTTACGGTGAAAAGTAGACGGGAGGTCACTTGCACATACTCCGGCGGGTCTCTTACCCATCATGTCGATTAGTCTATGACCGCGAGCAGTTTTTCTGAATCTATCTTGCAAACGTCCATTTACAAATTTTTCTTCTTTTACATGTTTTTGATGTTTTATCGGGGCCTTCGAAGTAGGATATATATTCCAGATTGCTACCTCTGTAGTCTTCTAGCATTTTCCACCCACGGAGCTGGTTTTCGAATTCTTCAGACACCGGCGTGATATTGGAGATTGTGTCGTAGCATCTTGGCCTTCTGCAAATGATTTGGGATCCTCTATTGGCAACGTTTAAATGTAATTTAGCCGGCATGTCACGGATTCTATTGTTCGTAATTATGATCAGTAATTTAAAATTAAACAAATGAATGAAATACGAAAATATCCGTGAAATTAAATGCGAGAAAGTGATCTGAGGATGTGTAGCTCGGTAAACATGGAAACTGCAACTCAGCTTTGCTAAAGACCTTGCGGATCTGTTATCTGAGCCAAGTCGAGTTTAACAAGTAATCAAAAGCTTCAAAAACGGACTGAAAATTTCAGTTATCAAATGAAAAGCAAAATAAATTAAAGAGAGTAAACTATTGCTATAAAGCAAACCTGACCGTTATTCCTCATTGAGTATACAGAACTGCTCTTCAAAATTAATTTTCAACTTAAAATTTGTTTTTTCACTCCTTTATTTTCAAAACTCCACTTTGTAGTTGCCTTACGAACAGTGCCTCGTTTTTACAAAATAAAAATTTAAAAAAAATATATATATATGTACCTAAAGCAGTGAATGTATTGAAAAGAAAATTGATAAAAATAAACACAGAGCGAAACTAAGAAACCTTTAAAGCAAAACAATGCGAAACCAAAACTAAAAGCAAAGCAAAAAAAGGGCACAAAATAAGACAAAACAAAATAAATGGAACTCTTTTAACATACAGATGTATGCAAATATGTACAGTTATGTCTACAAAAACTTGAAAACTGAAATTTTGAAAATAATTGAAAATATACAAAACAGGGCATCCAGGCGACGTTGAAAATGAAATGTGAAAAGGAATTTATTGCAGGTGACAACTGTGCTACTTATTGAACAAAAACAAAAACTAATACAAATAATAATAACAATAATAAATAGTAATAATAAGCAACCAGTGAAATAAAGGCTTTAAAACTTAAAATTACAAACAGAAGACAAAACAAGGAAATTTAGTGAGGAAATAGCGTAAATTGTTATACATACAGACATTGAAATATACATATGTACCTACGTATATATGAGTATGAAAAAATTGAGCATTAAATAAAACGTAAATAGAACTAAAAAATAATAAATAATTAAAGAAAAATTAAGTTAATTAAAAAAATTAAATTTAAAATACTTAATTAATTAATACTAATTAAGCACAAAATATGAAAATATGCAAAAGAAATTAAAAATTTTAATAAAATATTAATTACAAAAAATGAATAATAATTAAAAATGTATAATAATTAAAACAGCCGCCTCCTTAAATGTTCAACTGTTGATAATATCTTAAGAAAGAACTTTGTAAGAAAAAAATATACATACATGCATATATAGTACATATTTACAAGCACCGACAGCATATGCATATAAACACATACATACGTATGTATGTATATGTGAAGACTTTGCTGAAGTTATAACTGTTTATAGTTTGCAAAAATGGCATGTGGCATGCCACACCCAAACATACCTTACAGAGCAACGTCCGTTACAAATAAATTAGTAGAGAATTAACTCAGCTGTGTGTTTAAGATAGCAACAAAATGGCTTTCATGTGAGAGATTTTCAATTCAGAGGCTATGTGCACCCTTAATGAGAGCATATATATAATGTAATTAAATAATGGCGAAAAAGTAATAAAAATACAAATAACTAAATAATAAATTATTAAAATATACCGGCACGTCAGACATAAATGTTTTGTATTATACACCGACACTCACACACACACACACACTCAAAGAAAATCAAGAAAATGTCGTTGCAAATGTTGAATGTTGAATGTGCCCTACTAACTGCCCCCCATTATCCTGTTTGGCATAACTGTTTGTATATACACATAATTAAGTGCTAAAAATGGCGTAAAACTGTAAACGCGTGTGGAAATCTATTTTAAAGCATACAAAAAAAGAAAATAAAACAAAATTCAACAAATAAAAAAAAGTTATAAAAATATAATATTATTACTTATTTTTATGTAGTTTAGACATTTTTTTCTAGATCAAGCTATGAAAAAACTACAAAGCAACATGAGACATTGTTCCTCCAAGAAAGTACCTTTTTGCGCCCATAAACACCCATGCCCACCTTAAACTCATTTATGTAGGTTGCCTTTCTCGTTTTTTAGAGAACAAAAACAAATATTAATCATCGAAAATCGCTTTATTGTTTTTAAAAATGTTGAATGTTGAACTGTTTGAACCCAGTGTCGACCAGTCGGACTAGTAACAAATTCTAAACAACTTAAACACCAAAGTCTTATCAATCTACGTATCGGAAGAGGATTTTGATGTTATTTTCTTGCTTTATTAATCAAGCTTACGTTGAACTCTGACATTTCTATTAAAAAATAGTCCAAAATACGCTTGAGCATCGAAATCGATTAGTTTCTAAACATTTTTAGCTCGTCTTATATACTTATCTTAAACAACCTTATTAATATACATATATTCTCCTCTCCTTCCCTCGTCTTTTTCTTTTTTTTTTTTTTTTTGCTGAAAATGTGCTCCGAAAACTATCCCATCATTTAGTTCTAAAAAACTTATTTCACTTGAACCAAAATTAGTCATTAGTCCACGTTATTTTTATGCCATGAACAGGGTATATTAAGTTTGCCATTAAGTTTGTAATACCCAGAAGGAAACGTCAGAGACCCACCCTATGAAAAATATATTGGGTAGTCGAAAAAGTCTCTTCGAATTTCTAATCAAACTTCAACTTATTTTATTTTATATTTATAATAAGAAATAAATAAGCAAACATGTACCATTTCGGTTGACCACTTTTTGCCATTTTTCCGCCAGAGACATTATTCCATCAGTGTAAAACTTTCATCAGTGTAAGTCGAAATTTGGAAATTTCCAGAACAGCAGCGAGCGAGCCACTGTTGTGCTACACGAACTGATACAGCATCGTCTCTGTAAACTTTACAAACTTCAAAAATTTCACCATTATTTTCACTCATTTTAAAGCAGCTGTAACTATTTTTCAACTTCCCCGAATTTATTTGATTTTTTGTTAAATGAAGCTTAAAATCTTACTTTTCCAACACTATACGGTATGACTCAATCTGATTGTTAGCCCCGGAGATATACGACTGGAGCGACATCTATTGACAAAATATGAAAATATATATTTTTTTACTTTTTTCGAATTTTTGAGTTGAAAACTAGTTGTAACATAACCTAAATCAGCGGCTTAGTGGTTTGAGATAAAAGCGCCACACAATAGATAGCGATTCTTCGAAAAAATAGAATAAAAAAATATTAGTGAAATTTTTTTCGTAAAAATTTTTATATAAAAAATAGTTTATTAATTTACCTTTGTATTTGTTTTTTTCATATTACAATTTTAAAATTCAGTTCTACAACTTTTCTCGCCCTATATTCACACAAAATATATGTATATAGTATATAAAACCGCCTAAAATTGTCGCTGCCTCAATATTAGATACATAATAGTTGTCGCAGGCACTGTAGATTATAAGTAAGTTCGAAATAAAAATTAAACTTAAAATCAAATGCAACAACAGACTAAACACATCGCTAGTTTGAAAACTAAAAGAAGGGTGGCACACACTGCACTTTACATGCCATTGTAGGCTGGACCGCCGCCACCCTCCGGCACCACCCAATTAATGTTTTGCTTAGGATCCTTAATATCACAGGTTTTGCAGTGGATACAGTTTTGTGCGTTGATCTGTAGCTTCATGTTGCCACCCTCGTCATTGGGCACATACTCATATACACCGGCTGGGCAGAAACGTTGTTCGGGACCTTCATAGATCGCCAGATTGTGATCAACCGGAATGCGATCGTCTTTCAAAGTCAAATGTGCGGGTTGATCGCCCTCATGATTGGTGCCGGTCAAGGCCACGGAGGAGAGTAGATCGAAAGAAATCTTACCATCCGGTTTGGGATAAACAATTTGTGGGCATTGACTAGCTGGTTTGAGGGAAGCGTGATCGGCCGGACCGTGTTTCAGTGTCCACGGTTCGCGACCACCCGTAAATATCGAGAAACCGCTTAAAACGAGACCACCATACATGCCGAGTGGATTGTGGAAAGAGGGGCGTACATTACGCACATCACGCAAATCCTTCCAGATGAAGGAATTTTGAATTCTAAACGAAGTAAGAAAAATGTATTTATTCAAATATAGATCAAATGTATGAAAATAAGGAAATTGGCACATACCTGTCGGCATAGGATTTCGGCTCAAGTCCAGCAGTTGCTTGAGATTCGCTGTTGATCGCCTCCACGGCGCTCTCCGCTGCCAACATACCTGTAGAGTAAAGGAATAATATTAGTTTGTTGAAGCTCCATAAAATAACGTCAATAAATTTGAAACCCAGGACAAACCTAGGACTCACCGCTTTTCATGGCATAATGCGAGCCCTTGATACGCGGCACGTTGAGAAAGCCTGCACTGCAGCCAACTAAGCAACCACCAGGGAAGCTCAGTTTACTGGGCAAACTCTGGAAACCGCCCTCGTTAATTGCACGCGCACCATACGCGATACGCGTTGCACCCTCGAAAACGGGACGCACCTTCGGGTGTGTCTTGAAACGCTGGAACTCCTGGAAGGGACTAATCCAAGGGTTTTTGTAATCCAAACCGACCACAAACCCCACCGCGATTGTTGGTGTGGGCTCATTCAAGTGATACAAGAAGGAACCACCGTATGTGCGGAAGTCCAGTGGCCAACCAATTGAGTGTTCGACCAAACCGGGTCTATTATATATACAATCATGATTGTTTAAATGACATTTCTTTATTCTTCCGCACTCGTACTTACACATGCTTCTCGGGTTGTATCTCCCATATCTCCTTCAAACCAATGCCGTACGTTTGCGGCTGACTACCCTCGTTCAAATTGAATTGTTGCATCAACTGCTTACTCAGATGCCCGCGACAGCCTTCAGCGAATATTGTTGTCTTCGCGTGTAGTTCCATGCCGCGTGCAAATGTGTCTTTGGGCGAGCCATCTTTGGCAATGCCCACATCATTGGTCGCAATACCTTTGACACTGCCATCGGGATGGAAGAGAACTTCAGAGGCCGCGCAACCAGGATAAATTTCAACACCCAATGCTTCGGCTTGTTCACCCAACCATTTCACTAGATGGCCAAGGCGTACAATATAATTGCCATGATTGTCCATGGGCCAGCCTTTGAAGATGGGTAGCGGTATGCGCGCATTAGCGGTAAGCAGTGAGAAGTGATCGGTGCCGACCGGTGTGTTCAGTGGTGCGCCCAAGACTTTCCAATCTGGAAATAGTTCATTCAACGAAATCGGATCGATGACTGCGCCCGAAAGTATGTGGCCACCGACTTCCGCGGACTTCTCCACAACGCAGACGCGTAGTTCCTATATTTGAGCAAAATCGTGATTGAATGATGTCCGATTTGTTAATTCTAAAATATATATTTCATACCTTTTCCTGCTCAGCGGCCAATTGTTTGGCACGTATGGCAGCAGACATGCCCGCCGGACCACCGCCAACTATAACTATATCCACTTCATCTACATAGCGTTCCATTTCAACTTCTGTAAATGGTATTTAGGGAATGAAATAGATCGAGTTGTTGGACTAAATCGTTGCAGCTCTTACCTTTCCAACGTTCATCTTTGTCGCGTGGATGTATCGTATAATGGGTGGTAATTTTGGGATATTTGACCACATCGGAAACGCTGCGAACGAATGTTGGATTGAACAGTCTATTGGCTGCAATTAAAAAAAAGTGTTGAAATAATTTTATTATATTTAGAGTTTATCGAGTTGTCGAGTTGAAAACTAGGCCTAACCTAACTCAATTCATATCTTCCTCTTTGTAAAATTATACGAATCATAAACGATGATTTCATGATAAATAAGACCCACTACTAGGATACTTTTCTGGAATTTTTTGATTCGGAGAGCTCGAACGAACAAAAGTCAAACATCAATCTATAACAAGGATCATATAAACAGTTGACAGTTTGTACTTGATGAACGAAGATATATCATATCGCTTTATATTGGAATTCTGAAGCTCTCCAAAACCACATATGCATGGAAATAACTTTTCCTCACTTCTTTGAACCAACCCAAAACAGCTTCTAAAGACTGTACTAAGTACATATGTATATACAAGATGTGTTCCAAAGTAAACAGGATTTAAAAAAAATCAAATGTTTTATTCAAAGTAGTCTCCTTCTGCTTCAATATAAAGTTTTGCACGTTCCAAAAGCGTGTTGATCGAGTGTTTTAGGCCGTTGGAAGGTATGGCCGCCAGTATGCCGGCGCAAGCGTTTTGAATGGCCTCTATGTCTACATAACGCTTTCATTTCATGGGCAAATCCATTTTTCCGGAAAGGAAGAAGTTGCACGGTGCCATATCTGGTGAATGCGGGGTGTGGTTAATGGTTAAAATGTGATTTTTGGTCAAATAATCGTCCTTCGAATATTGAATTCTGAGCAAGTTTTGGTCGTCAGTCAATTTGTGCGGAACAAACCGGGCAAACACCTTTCGTAATGCCAAATGTTCGATCAAAATGCGATAAATATATATTTTGGAGATGTTCAAATCCATTTCCATGAATTTCAATGATGATCTCGGCTGATTTTTGATGAATTCACCCACAGTTTCGATGGAATTACCGATGATCACGGATTTTGATTGGCCCACGACCACTTTGGAAACGTTGAAACCACTCGTGCACTCTGCTACGGGATAGTCAATCATCGCCATAAACTTGTTTCAATCGAAACGTTTCAGTGAAAGTTTTAGCAATTTTAAAACAAAATTTAATGTTGGCTCTTTGTTCGAAGCTCATTTTCGCACCGATAACACAAACATACTGACAATTAAACCGCAATAACTTCACTTCCGGTCGATGAAATGTCATGAAACTGGACAGTCGTTAAAGATAGCAAATTCTAATGCACCAGTCGACATATAGATGGCGCTACATTCAAAATGTCCTATTTACTTTGGAACGCACCTTGTAAAATATAATTAGGGGGTTCGCATAGACTCACAAAGTTATAAGTTATAACGATCCGAAAACATAGCGTTCAGAGCTGTGTTTGCATAAACATATTTTAGTATGCAATCCAAAAACAAATTTTTTAAACTACAATAAAAATTTATGATTTTACGATGCTTTATGAAAAGTTATGAGTACCTCAAATGTCAATACGGTCCAGCGGTTGTGAGTCAGTGCTTGAGGGAAGATTTATGAATTATGAAACAAGAATAGATACAGTGTATGCTTTCTATGAAGAATCTTGGCGGAGGTAGAAACATTTGGTCACTTTCTGCTCCATTAGTTAGTCTTACCTTTGACAAACCAAAAGTCATAGCCGAAACTGGCTTTAGCCGTCTCAACAAATTTTTGATAGGCTCAAAGCTCTTTGACGTTTTATAAAGGTGTTATTATTCAGTAAATAGGGGCTTTTAGTTACCACAACGAACCTGTGTTCAAATGAGATCCGTATTGGAATCGTCCTAGCTAACCTAACTTTTTATGAAAACGCGGACTATTTTTCGGGACTTCCATTATAATCCTTTTTAAGCTTTATTTTGTACTGCGGAAGCTCAAATAATAACGATATTTTGAGTTGGTTCATCACTTGTCAGAAATTAAAGCCAACTCTAGTACCTGACATATTTCATTTAAAATTTTTCGACAACCAAAATATAAAAAAAAATTATACTAAATGTGATAAGAAGTTTATCTCTTGCTCACTCAACAGGCGAAGCTGACAAAAACATTCATAGAAGAAAATATTAGCAAATAAAGTAATAAATTATATACTATAATATGGTATTTAAGTGACTATCTGATTTTGGTTTCATTTTTGTTGAATTCAAAATATCAAAGTGTATTCGATCTATTTGATCTATTGATATAAAAAACATATATTGTGTCGAAAAAGTTTTTTCGTATTTCTAATCAAACTTCAACTTATTTTTTTCTATATTTATAATAATAACAACTAAATAAACAAATATGTACCATTTTGGTTGACCACTTTCTGCCACTTTTCATCTAGAGATATTATTACATCAGTGTAAAACTTTCATCAGTGTAAATTGAAATTTCGAAATTTCCAGAACGAAAACGAGTGAACCATTGTTGTGCTACATGCATTCTTCCCTTTTTTATACAAAAATTTCAAAATATAACGAATTTCTTCATTATTTTTACTCATTTTTGAACAGCTGAAACTTTTTTCAACTTCCCGAATTGAATTTTTTCTGGTGAAATTAAGCTTCAAATCTCACCTTTCCAACACTATATGGTATGACACAATGTGGTAGCACTGGAGATTTACGACTGGTGATATGAGCACCAAAAGGTTGTTACCGACGAAAACATCAAATCAGAACCCACAAAATAATTTTGAATGTCCGTAAAGTGAAGTTGTTCGAAATTCCAGGCACTCTAAACATATCAACTGAGTGTGTACGTAAAATACGCGGGCTCACTTTTGACCAAAAACAACGACGCGTCGGTTGATGTCTCCCATCGTTTCTGCTGGGGTGCTTTCACAGAAATCTTCTCTGCAGATACCTACTTGGAGCGCAGCCGCCTCCTAGGAGCATAAAGATGTCTTTCCTCAACTACGTCGATGACCTAAAACAATATGCCGACCAGACTTCGGACGCAACAAATTTTAGACATGCATTGATCGCCATTCACAGTGGAGCCAATAATACTTTCAACAACTCCCTCTCGGTAAATGGCGTACTTGGATTCAAACCACCACCCATTGCTGACGAAGTACTCGAGTTGCCCCGAGAATCTAGAGTGACGCTTGTGCAACTTCATTCTGGATACTATAGGATATACTTATCCAGAATAGACTCAAAGACAAGTATGTCCAGCGTGCGTGAGTCCTGGCGTGCCCTGCTTTCCCTACACATCTGACACCTTTTTCCCTATACTACAAACCTGTCGACACAACACGTTTCCTGGGCTTACCGTTGGATGTCAATGAATAAAACATCCACCGAGTGGATTGCTCATGATGAACTCTCTTCAAAGCGTGGAAAAACGTAACAATCGGCTAGCAAGGTTATGGTGCATGTATTTTGAGATGCATATGGAATAATTTTTATTGACTACCTTAAAAAAGAAATCAAGAGCAAGTGTTACATAGCGTTATTGGAAGGTTTGAAGGACGAAATCACTGAAAAACCCCGCATTTGAAAAAAAAGAAAGTTTTGTTTCATCAAGTATCACAATGATGGCAAAAATTCATGAATGAGACTTCGATGGTTTCCGCATCAACCGTATTCTACATATCTGGCCCCAGAAGCTATTTTAAAAATATGCTCGTTGGGAAGAAAATTTCAATGAATGAAGAGATGATTTGCCGAAACTGAAGCTTATTTTGAAGCAAAAAGCAAATCATGCTACAAACATGGTATCAAAAAATTGGAGGGTCGCTATAATCAGTTTATCACTCTTGAACTAATTTGAATAAAAAAACGAATATGGTAGGGCGGGCACTATTCAATTGACTTACATATCTACACCTACATATATCTATTTGTTCTTGTACATGCCCAACAGTACATAGTATATATTTAGCTATATATACATATGTATATCAATGATCGATGTTTTTCACAAAGGCAAAATACACAGCCATATAAGAAAAGAAATATAAAATATAAACATATATACAAAGTATATATGTACATTCATATATAATATATAAAAAATTTGAATTTCAAAGTCAATTTTAAATGCAAAATAATCCAAAAATTCGCAATTCAGACACTTTAACATTTGGAAATGGAAGAAATAAGAAAAAGGGGAGTGTATATTGCCTTCGTGAAAATCATCGATCATTGACAACCAAGATCTGCTGACTTGCCAGGCCCCTCTTTTGCTGCTAGAACAAATTTTTATATACACAAATACATCCATGCATCTACACATATATGCGACTACTTCAATAGTTATGTAAGAAGCACTGTGGCGTTGGAATTATCTATCTGTTTCGTCTTCAATTCTTCTTACCTTTTGCCAGCTTCAGTAGAGTGGCCATGTTGACTGCCTCAATATGTTAGATTGTTAAAAAGTATACGTAAACAAAGCAGTATATTTTGGCAATTAGATTTTGTTGTTGTTATTAGTATAGGCACTGTGCAAGTAAGTCAGCTGTAACAACAAACAAAGTGATAAAAGCAACACAACGCAATGACAACAATGTGTGCGGCGGTGGCGTTTGGACTTTTGGACCCGTCGAAAGCAACACACTACCGCACGAATACACACTTAGAAGCACCGAATTTCCACACTAATCGTAAAGCGCTTATTTTTTGAAATGTGCGTAGAAGAAAGTGGAATATTTTTGCTTAAAAGAAAATTAAATTTTATGGAAAAATTCACTTTATCCTAGCCACTCCAATTTCAAGCTGCAATCTAAGTAGCCAACTAGCGAAAAACTAAAATAATAAGTGATGTGTTGAGCTGCCAGATTGTTTAAGGAAACTGAAGCGTTGCCAACCACATGTGTTGCCGGTGTTGATAAGAAATGTCAAAGTTGTTTTGCTAAGAGTGGTGCTTGCCTTGGCTAGAAGTGACAGTGTTAATGATAGGCATTTTATTAGTACTGTATTAATGAATGGTTTGGAGGCATGATGTCAAATCGACATTCAAATTTATATAGTACCTATACATTTCAAGACTGGAGCAAACTCTTGTATAACCCCCAGAAGTGATTTAGTGCCTGATGCTGAATGGCAGTGAAAGCATAACACTAAGACATAGCGAACCCGATTCCCAACTCGATGGAAATGGAGCACAGGTTCCATTGCCCAACCATGAAAAAGTTCCAATAGCAATCTGAGGATAATAAGAATAAGTTCTGACCAAAGCATGCCCGACGCAGTGAATGAGGGCAAGACGAAATATCTTCTGTCATCAAACAAACAGTCGTCGCAGCGTCGGTTAGGCTCCCACATCACTGCCATAAATTCGAAGTCGTAGATAATGTCGTATATCTTGGAATCAAGAATAACACTAACAACAATGACAGCGATTTAAGAGACAGCGCCTACGATGGCTAAGTAAAGTCGTCCGAATAGATGAAACCGCTCCAACTCTGAGCATATCCGCTAAGGGAAGCACAGGAAGGGGAAGATTTCCACTCCATCGGAGAGCCCAGGTGGTGATGGACCAGGCTACACTTGGAATCTCCATTTGGCGCTATACCGTGAAAAGGAAGAACGATTTGCTCACAACACAGGTCTGAATTAAGATTTCAGTCGCAGGGGAGCACCTTATAATATATGATTTCTGTCCTTTTCATCGCTAGCAACCCATTTTCATTACCAGCAATTCATCTGCTTTAGAAATTGGTATTTTTTTGCGATTCATTCCCTTATTTTATCGATAATTTCTATAAGTATCTCGAAAGCTTATTGATGCTTAATGCGTGGGTGTCGACGATTAATAGTAAGAGATCTTACTGACATCGTTGGAATAACGGAAGCATCAGTGAAAACCATTTTGAAAGATCATTTGGGTTTAAGGAAAGTGAAACCACGATTAATTCCAAAGTCACAAGGTGAAACAATGTTTTCCGACTACCAGGATGTCATGAACCTTTATTACCGGCAGTGAGTCTTGGATCTGTGCGGAAACTGACGATCAATCGGCCGAATATCGTGGCAAAGGTCAGCCAAAGCCCAAAAAACCACGCCCCAGCAGGTCAAAAATTAAGTTTTTATAGACGATCGATGATCGAGGTGTGGTGCACTCCGAATTCTTCCCGACCTGCCAAACTGTTAACAAATAATACGTTTACGTATTACGTCATACGTTTGCGCGAAAAAGATGCTGGAATTACGAACCGACAACTCTTGGTTTTTGCACCACCATAATGCGGCCTCACATACTGCACTGATTCTTCGTGAGTTTTTCGCCAAATTTTCAGCCAATATTGTTCCGCAACCACTGTATTCCTCCTATTTAGCTCCGTGCGACTTCTGACTATTCAGCAGACTCAAACAACCGCTCCGAGGAATCGTTTTGTATTCAACTGAAGCCATTAAACTTGAATCGCTGCGCCATTGAAGGTTATTCCAGAAATTGACTTTAACAACAAGGATTGGAAAAATCGTTGGCACAGGTGTATTGGGGACAAGGTGGAAAACTTTGAGGTGGAGAAGAATTTTAAAATTATGAACAAATTCTTACAATTTTTTACTCATAGTAATATAGATAATTATTATTTTAAATGCGTGACATTGGAAGAGCGTCCATCCAGCTTCGATTTTGAGGCGCAAATTATTTACACAAACCTAAGAAAAATCACAGCAGACACTTTGCAAATGGTTACCTAAGTCCCATGTGTAATAAACACGCTTAAGCGCCAGACGATATATTATCGAATTGCAACTTCAAAGTAACAAAAAAATGTAAATTATACTGTTGTTCTATAAATTTGGCTAAAACGTTAAATTATAAAATACACACATATTCTCACATATGTACCTCACGTAGGCATCAATATCTATTTATATACATATGAATATAGATTTGCTTTCCACAAGCAACAAATTCCAAGTTCAATTGATTTGGCAAAAAGAAATTGCTTTGTTCATTATTTGAAATATGATATGATATGTGTATTGTACTTACACTTTTAACTATGTATTCATGTAAGTCTATATACTTGGTAGGTTATACGTATGCAAATTCTCTCAAATGCCTCAGCATCCACTGATATTTTCCACTTTTTTATAGACAAGAACATGAAAATGCTTTATTACTTACCAACACACCTTGTAGCTTCACATGTATATTAATAGTATGTATAAATACTTATGTATGTATGTAGACATATTTATATATATGAAGGTATCCACACATTTTCTTGCCACCAAAGACGTTTGTTGCTCAAACGCACCGGCCGTTTATTTACCCATTTCATTTGAGTGCTTGCTGTCATTTCAAAATATTTACTCTCAGTAGACAAAGTACGACATTATTTTTGGCATAAATTGCACATCGGCGGTTGAAACAACGGATCTAAGCAACCGCAATGTGCAACAAGTGAGAAGCTTAAATCGTGCACTTAAGGACATAAGTAGTGTATGTGGTCGTCTTGTTAGCATTATTTAATAAAATAGATTTTTAGTATTAAGTTTAATAACTGATAGACTTTAAACCTTAGTTTCTTATACTTATTTCCCTTTACAAAGGTATGAAGAGACGGTGTTGCTATAAATAAGCTAAGGTATATACATACATATAGGTTTGAGCCATATGTAGAAGTTCACGCAAGTTCACGCAAGTCAACTTTTCTTAATTGGGGAGGTGCCACTGCACAGCCACTGCAAGGCTGGCATCATCGCCGTCCAAGAAGTGGGATATACAAGGACTAAGACGAGTATGCCCCTGTGGCATTTACTACAGTGGCCAAATAAAGGAGCGCAAGTTTGGTGTGGAATTCGTGGTGGGAGAGAGACTACTTCGCCGAGTACTGTCATTCACTCCGGTGGATGAACGTCTAACTACAATCCACATTAAAGCGAGATTCTTCTATGTACATATCGTTGATTTGCGTCCACGCCCCCCCGGAAGGTATGGACGATATGACCAAAGATGTCTTGCAGCATACCTACGTGGGCAGAAGCCACCACGATGTCAAAATCGTGCTTGGCAACTTTAACGCCAGGTTGGGCAAGGAAGGTATCTTTGGCACAACAGTCAGTAAATTCAGCCTCCCTGATGAAACCTTCCAAATGGGTTGAAGCAGATCGACTTTGCCGGACCCGAAAGAAGGCTGTCTGTAATACCAGCTTCATCAACCGCCAACCAAATCGATAATGTTGTGATAGACGGCTGACAAGTTGCCAGTATTTTAGAGGTGCGTACGCTCTAAGCTTCTCGCATTGACTTGGACCACTATCTTGTTACAGCGAAGATACTCACCCGCTTCTATGCAGCAAAAAACTGCAATTGACGTTAAACAGCGAAATGAAAGAACGACTGGCATGCTGTTGTAAACTCGGCTATTAGCGTGTAAGCCGTGTCTACGCCTATAAAGGAAAGGAATGACCTCCGTAGCTGACGTTACAGAGGTCTGAACTGAGGATTGATTCCTACACAGCTACTGACGTGATTTTAAGTGTGCTTTGGGTGTTTTATAGAGCAAGATTCTGTAATTATTTTAAGTAACTCCTCACCTTTAGGCTGAGATATGTACTATTTTTTATTTAATTTAGTTTATAATTATTTTATATTAATTTATTTTGTACTCATTAAATCTTTTTTCAATAATTCAATTTTATTTTATTATATTTTCTTTTTTATTTTATTACAATTTGTTTCATAACTTTTTAAATTCTTTATACCTTTTATTTTTATTTTTTTTTACAATTATTTATTTACTTATTTTTGCTTCCCTGTGGACTTCATTCACAAGAAATCATCGCATTAATTTAGTTGTAAGCAATTTATATGGCTAATTAACGTTGTGCGTCTTGCACACACTCACAGCCATGTGTACGAGTTGCAGGTTAGCAAATTTGCATTATGTCCATATTTATGCTCGTTATTGCCGCTGCACTTCGAATAAACGTGGCGTTGGGTTTTCCTGCACACGTTTTACTTACGCAGCCTCGCGACTGCCACGAAGTATTTACTATTTAAACTTTACTTTACTCTTTTTCGCTTTTAACTTTTCTGTGTGTTTTGTTGTTTTTGCTTTTCCGCAAATTACCGCTAACAATGTGGAAAAGTGAGAATTGAAAATTCACTCGCCACAGACTAAGATCCCTTAATCTGCATTATTATAGTTATATTTGTTTTAGTTGTTATTGGTATTGTTTTTGTTATTACTGTTATTGGCTAGCGCATCGTAGAATGTGTTAAACATCTCAAATTTGTAAGCTACATAATTTAATTTGCCTTTTAGTTTGATTAAGTGCAACTTCCGTAGCGTCGGTAGTCTTCCACCTCTGTTATACAAGAGTAAGGGATGATCAAGCGTGGGCGCAGCATCTGTTTAACATAAAATATATACGAGTTGTGTAGGTTTGTAATTAGTATAATTTCAAGGCGGCTTCGATTTGCGACGCTTTAGGCCAGTTTCAAAAATTTATATTCGTGAAAACAAATTCAGATATGAATTCAATTTCGGGGGCGTCTATGGTAGGAAGCTCATTTATTTGGTATAAATCAGCGGCTTTTCTATTTCTATTTCTACCTATCTAATGTTTGTATACCAGTTACTTGTTCGATTCGCACCTTACATAATCTGGCTATTTTATTACACACAAATATAAATCCGTGCTAGAAGCAAAAACAAATGCCCCTTTTAAGTTAGAAAGAAATCTACTCTCCTTCGTTAAAACACCTTAGTATATTATTTTTCATGTGGCTATAAAAACCCATGCAGTCAAGAAAACATGCAAAAGGATAACTAAATATTTGTATAAAAATGGAATTCTTTACCACATTGGCAAAGTAAACTTTTAAGACTCCAGCCAACAGAGTTCGTGCTGAAAGTAAAAAGTGGTCTAAGTAAGTATAAAATTATAAAAATTTATATCGAACAAACCATTACACCCAACCCATTTTTTACACGAAAAACAAATTGTATTTTTCAACCAAGCCAAAGGTTATGCCAGTTTGCGAGTAATCCATAGATTCTCCTGATTTGTGTTAAGCTATTGATTTTTTTTTTTTTTTTAATTTGAAAGTTTTGACAAGAGACCACAGTCAAAAGACCAAAAAAAAGCAAATGGAGCTGGTCGATTGGCGGTGCGCCAAAAAACACGAAGAAAACGCACATGAGGGAAATATTCTATGAATCATTTTGAAACACTTTGCCTAAGATAGTGGGGCAAACAGCGAGCTAGCGATATTTAAGGCGAACTTCTTTAAGGATTATAAAAATTTGTTCGTCAACTTTTGCGATATCCGCATAAAATTTAATACGTAGGTTCATTTTGATATTCTATTGATCATATATAATAATATATTACATATCTCTTATAGAAGCGAAAACTTCGCCTTAAAAATCACTGCCTCTAAACCAGTTTTAGACCCATAGTTGCGCAGTCAAAGTTGTGCAGAAAAAAATTTGCCTGCTCCAATATATGTACATACATCTGTGCATATAAAGCAAGGTGTCTGCACTTCCGACTATTGAGTATTGTGTTACTCTGTTCGTCAGTTCTCGTACGTATACTCCAAAAAAAAAACTGTGTCTAATTCAAAGTTTCTGAGTTGTTGACAATGCTTGCGGGGATTCAGTTTTATCAAAAACACAAGTCTAAGAGACTTCAAACACGGGCGAGAGATCGTTGAAAACATGACTCTGGACAACCTTCGACCTCTTTAACTGAAATATTATATTAAAACAGTTAAGGATATGGTACTTGAAAAGTCAGGCAAATGCTTGAGAGATGGTAAGAGAGCTCAGCATCTCTCGCAAGTCCGTTCGAATGATTTTGGTGAATATTTTGGGTATGAAACGCGTTCTTGCTCGACTCGTGCCAATAAAACTGAATTTTTTTTCAAAAAGAGTATGATTGTGACTGAATTTAAAGCAAAAATGTAATGAATACCATCGATCAACCAACGTATTCACCAGATTTGGCTCTGTGTACTTTTTTATTGCTTCCTAAACTGAAATTTTCGCTTCGTGGAAACCATTTCCAGCCGATCGAAGGGATAAAACGAAATTCGCTGAAGGAACTGAAGGCCAACCCAAAAAGTGAATTGGAAAAATCGTTGCCAGTGCAGTTTATTTACAAACACAGCGAGACTCTTTTTTTCGGAGGTGGAAGCTTCAAAGCTATAATAATTTTTCCGGAAATGCGCGATTCGTATTGGCCGCACGCCCAAACAGGACTTGCAGCACAGTACGCCCACGCACTAAACCCTGAACTCCATTGTCATTGCTTATATTAGGACTACGGAACTGCCATTAGACATTACATCGTGGGACTAAGCTTAGCCATCCGGCTCTTCATTCACGCATTTGCGCTCTAATTCCGATTAATCCTTTTGTTTTCGCTGCATTGCCACTCTTTCTTTCTTGCTTGGCTATAGCTGCCCACGCGCCCTTTCTGTCCCAGATCACCTTCGATTCGATGATGTAAAGCACTATATTCTCCGGTGTTACTGCTAAAATTTTCATAGTTCTTAAAATTGTTTTGATAGTGTGACATGATCATCAGGAAATGATAATATAATAATCGACGGAAACTTATATTTCATTAAGCAGTGCTAATGACATTTCTTCCTCAATGATTGTTCCCAGACTTAGTCCGAACAAAATTAAATTTGTTTGCATATTTCAAGAAAATTTGTATTTTTTTTTCTTAGATTTTATTTTTGTAAAGAAATTTACGAAAGTATTTTCAGAACATTTTGATTCTTGAAGCACCTATGAAAAAAACGGCACTTTTAATTACAAAGAACTGCCAAAGTTATTTTGGCCGAAAAAGTTTGAATAAAAATGGTTTAAATTTTTTAAATTTTTATGAATTTATATAAAATCAAATTCAATCATTAAAATCTTATAAAATCACTCAGAAATAACTATGCATTCTAAATTTTTTGTTTTTTTTTTCCTTCGCTTTTTCTGCGCATATGTAAATAAAAGTAATGAAGTTGGATGCTTGTTTTCTGTTTTTGTTGCTTTTGAAGTCTTCGTTTTATTTTGATTTTCATTGATTATTTCCAAACCATTTAAAATTTTGTATAATTTTTTTATAAGTACATAAGTATGTGAAGCTAAAATAGATGTATATTTTTTTACATAGCTATATCGATTCATATTCTTAACTATATTTATGTGTGTGTTTGTATATATATTTGATTTTCCTATATTATTTTAACAAAATCTCAAAGTATATATAATATATATTTATATAGTTTACATTGAAACATCTACTCGTATACTGGGTTGCATGCTCACATTTTTATGTTTACTCAAAGTAAGGAAGTCGCTCAGGAAGTGAACTTTTATTCCAGCCCTAGTAAAAATTCACTTCCAAACATGTCAAATAAGATACACAAAGATTTTTCCAGTTTTTGTATACAGCATACACCCTTTATATGCATATTTACGTCTAATTTATATAATTTTTTTTATCAAAATTATATTTTGCTTTATATTTGTATAGGTTATGTGTGCTTGTGTAAGTTTCCGTGGCCAGTTCATCAATTTTAGCGAAGTAATTATATACATAAGGTCGTCAAATTTGGTACCAGCTTGAAGCCCATTCATTTATGTATATTCAGCTCATTGCACCACATTTAGTTCGTAATCAGCATCTGTGTCCTCATCGATCGCTTCGGCGTCACTTTGAGCGCTCTTCTCGTTTTGTGCCGAGGTTTCATGCTCGCCATCCTTACTAAACAACACCTTAATAGCTCTGTCCATGGGATTACTTTCGCCTATACCACCATATTGTTCGGCTTGATGTAGAATTTTCGCGGCTTCTTTGATCACCTCTCTGGGTAATGGGGGTTTTGTGCTATTTTCATTAGCTTGCTGCCCCAAACTCTTGCCGAAACGCATGAAATTCTGATCGGGTTTACTGAAACGCATGAAGTTCGGTGTAATCGTTGGTTGTTTTGCTGTGGCCGGTGTTCGACCGAAGCGCATGAAATTGTCCGTTCGCCCGAAACGCATGAAATCTTGATTCTCCCCACGTTGTTCCTTTGGCGTGCGTCCGAAGCGCATGAAATCATTCTTAGAACTGCGACCGAAACGCATGAAATCATTAGAACCACCACGTCCGAAACGCATAAAGTCCGAAGGATTTCTACCAAAGCGCATAAAATCACCGGAAGCACGGCCAAAGCGTAGGAAGTCATTCGCGCTACGTCCAAAACGCATAAAGTCATCAGCTGGTCGACCGAAACGCATGAAATTGTCACCGCGTGAATCGCGTATACCCTCTTGACTGCGTTCAATGCGTCGACCCGCATCGGTGCACTTATCGTAGTTAACCTTATAATCATGATCAAGACTATTCATTTTGGGCACTTGTTCGAGCGCACGTTTGCCGAAGCGCATAAAGTCGGATGGACTGCGTCCGAAGCGCATGAAATCTGCATCGCGTCCAAAACGCATAAAATCGGCATTCGCACGTCCGAAGCGCATGAAATTCTCATTAAACGATTTGCGACGACGCTCCTCCTCTTCGTCGGCCTTGGACTTACGAAATTTCAAAATAATCAAATTTTTCGTGTAGTCAATATTTAAGGATGCGATGGGATAACGAAACTCTACTTCGGTTGGATCGCGTCCTGTTTGTATGAAAGGTAATTTTTGCGAATTCTCAGTTCGTTCGTTGGACTCGCTTTCATTTAAATCGGCGTCATCAGTGTCGGATATGGTGTTTAGTTGTTCATTTGGTGATTCTATGATTTCGCTTCGTATTGTCGCCTGCAATTGTAGCATGTACAGGAAGAAGACTAGTAGTGGACCCATACTGGTGTTCGCTGGGACTAAGGTGACCTAGAAGTAAAGAAATTAAAACAAAAAAATTAATAATGTGATTTATCATTCAAATTATCTCGTAATCAATTGGTACTCTATCTGCCCAGAGATTATACCATCAGGTCTGATAAGCATAAAAGACGTCATTATACTTCATTAACGACTGCTTCAGACACACGCCTCTTAAAATTTGAGCTGTAGCTGCCTAAAGATGTATTGATTTTAATAACAACTCACGAACATCGTAAAATACTCGTCCCGACTGTTGCAATAAAACAGTGACAAAAAAGAACTATCAAACGAAGTCGTAAAATCAGCGAAGTCCTATCTCCACACTTAATAAACTTTTCGGAATACAAATTGGCAACATTTTTAATTTTGGGAAACTGATATTTCTTCGACAGTAGCACCACAGCTTGTGCGATTTCAGGTGTTTTACGATAACTGTGATCATTAAACTCTGCAGACTGGTTTATTAAAATGGTCGATTACCAACGAAAGATCTCTAATTGAAAAATAGACTTCAAAGGTATTAACGTAATCCGATATTGATGAAATTCAATGAAAAAGTCTTAAAAGTGACACCAGTAAGCACTTAAATTTTATAAACACAACCGAAGTCCGAAGAATGAAACTTTCATACAAGTGTGAAAAAATACAGAAGAAGAAGCAAAAGAAGTTGTTGCCGAGGATAACACCAAACAAATCCACAAACTAATTTTGGATCAGCGTTAAGTGAAGTTTTTCGATATAGCAGGTACTCTAAAGATATCAATTAAATACGCTCTCTGCAACGTGGGCACGCGCAAGTTCACGTTTAACCAAAAACTACTACGAGTGAATGTTTCGGAACGGTGTTTAGAGATGTTCAAGCGTAATAAACACGACTTTTTGCGTCGGTATAGTAGGACAATGGATCATTTCACTTGGAAATCCAATAGATAGACATCAGAGTAAACAACATACGATGAACTCGCTCCAAAGCGTGGAAAGCGCAACACTGGGCTGGCAAGGTTATGGCGTCTGTATTTTGAAATGCATATGGAACAATTTTTATTGACTACATTGAAAAGGAAGGACAATCAACAGCGAGTATTACATAGGGGACCGTTTGAAGGACGAAATCGGCAAAAAACGGACGTAATTGCCTGAAAACGAGACAAAAATCCATGAATTAGGCTTCGCATTGTTTCCACACCCACCATATTCTGCTGATCTGCCCCAGCGATTTCCTATTGTCAAATCTCAAAAAAAAAAAAAAATGCTCGTTGAGAAGAAATTTGCATCCAATAAATAATTGATCGCTGAAACTAAGGACTATTTTGAAGCAAAAGGCAAATCGTATTACAAAAATGTTATTGAATATTTGGAGGGTCGCTAAAATAAATGTATTGCCCTTGAAGGGCCGGTTATAAACTGGTTGGAAACTTTTTGGCTGGATAGCTCTCTAATGCCATCTATTTATTCTGTACATACATGTATATATATATATATATATAGGTGAGTATATGAACAGATTCTCTTATTAAAAACTACAATTCTGCTCTCTTTGATATGTTTGGGCTCTGCTTCGCTATATGTAGTATTGTTATACATTAAACTTATGAAAATTGTTTTCAAAACTCAAACAGCAGTTCGAGTTTAACATGATATATGTATGTAAGATCCTACATTTGTTGGAAAAAGTTGAGTCAAGAGCTTGAGAAATGCGACATACGTCAATTTTTCGGAATAATCAAAATAGTATAATATTGGTTCATTGTTCGAAGATAATGCGTATGAAAAGCGAAAAGGAGCACTTAGTAGAATTAGAACCCTAGTTTAATTAATTAATTAAGCTCTAGTAGAACAAACCCTATAAAAGCAGTATTTTGAGATACCACTAATAATTTCTGCTTAAGTTGATCAATTTGAAATTATATATTTCTTTGTTTAATTGTGTTTTTCAATCAAGCAATAGTTTTTTCGAAGTTGGTCTCTTTGACAGATGTTACTTGCCTTATACCCAGTTAGGTTTGCCATTTCATAATAAACAGATTTACTCCAGAACAACGTGTATAAATCGCGCAAATTTATTAACAATAGAAGAAAAAACGTTAACTTCGGCTGCACCGAAGCAAATATACCCTTCACAGGTGCCGTTCTTTTAGTAACGATGTGTTCATTTTGTATGGAAGCTATATGCTATAGTTAACCGATCTCAACAATTTCGTTGGAGATTACATTGTTGGCTTAGAAAATAACCTGTGCCAACTTTTATGGAGATACATTGTCAAATGTGAAAGTTTTCCATACAATAACTTGATTCTGATCGTGCAGTTTGTATGGCAGCTATATGATATAGTGGTCCGATATCGGCAGTTCCGATAAACGGGTAGCTCCTTGAAGAAAAAATGACCTTTGCAAAATTTCAAAACGATATCTTAAAAACTAAGGGACTAGTTCGTATATATACAGACAGACAGTCAGACAGACGGACAAACAGGCAGACAGACACACATGGCTAAATCGACTCAGCTCAACATACTTATCATTTATATGTATCCTTTATAGGGTCACCGATACTTTCTTCTGGGTGTTAAAAACTTCGTAACAAACTTAATATACCCTGTTCAGGGTATAATAATGATTCGATGCGCACGACGTCCATTCGCGCAACAGAGTCAGTATTTTGGAGCAACCGTGGATCGGTTTTGCATCATGTTTATTCTAGACAGGAGATCGATCACGATTTGGAGTGATGATAATCCACAATCCATTATTAAGACGCTGTCACATCTTCAAAAAGTCACTGTTTATTATGCTTATATAGAGCAGACAGAGTTATTAGTCCATATATATGTAATCAAAATAGAAGCGGACCATAATATGCCAACCAAGAAGGAATGCTATACAGCCATGACTACTGACTTTTTCGTCCCTGAAATGGACCATAGTGATGGGGGCGAACTTTGGTTTCAACAAAACTACAGTACATGTCATACATCCAAAGAAAAATTGATAGAAGGAAACATTTGGTGAGCGCAATACATCGTGTCGTGGGTCTCTGATATAAACTCCAAAGATCTGTGAGAAGAAAGACTGCTGCACTATTTTCTATTTTTGTGGGGTCGCTTGTCTCCGTCGATTAGCCCGAAAATATGATGAACAACGGAAGAGAATATTCGGCACGATATTGCTAACGTACGGCCCTAATTGAAGCGAAAAGTAGTCGAAAAAAAGTAAGTTGAGGGCAAAGGAAAAACAATATAATGGAAACCGCTTAAATTTAAACAAATTTGAGAATGGTTATGTTAAAATTCCCTTTTTTTTGTTTTTGATACGCTGTCTTGCATTTTAGGTGACTATATGCTCTATTCAAGATTTAGTTAAACTTTTCGGTAGTTTGGCCATAGGTTAATTGGCCATTGGAAAAGACAGAATTCCCTGAGTGTTAGTCACGAAAAGCTGATTTCGACTTCCCTTGGTCTCGTCCGCAAATCAGTACAAAGTACACGAACGCTATGAAATAAGTATTTGAAGATAATATTTCAAGCGTATAAAGCGCGGATGTAAAAATAAAAGTAAATAGAAAGCAAAATTATAAACATAATCCAAAGATGTTGAAATTTCCTCTGCATAATAATTATGAACTCACAGAATACATTGAAAGGCGGCTTTTTCCAGGTTTTGACCAAACAATGACTGTATAGGCCCACACTGGCATCAAATAAATGCTTAAAGTGTATAACGCACGACTCTACGTAACTAACTGTATTAAAATTTCCCTAAAGTAGTAGACACTGAATTGCACTTGCTCATAAGCAACAAGCTTACATCTGTGTCACGAGTTGTCGCATAACTCTTTTGACAACAATGATCAACAGTGTTAGCGGTACAGCTACAACAAAATCCCCCTTCTCTCCACGCCAACACTCTTTTAACTGCGACTACCTGCGCAAACACTCGTAGCTTAGAAAGATGTTTGTTGTAAAATATGAGCGAGTTGTGAAATAATAACGGCTCATACAAATATGCCACCAAGTTGTCACAATAAACAAGCAACAATAATAGAAACAAATTGATATGGAAAATGTGAGCTGATACGAGTCTGCGGCAGATTGATGATACGACAACTATGCGTAGCGGAACTTGTGGCAACTGTGGCATGCATTTTGCCCACACGTAGACGACAATGCAGACATATTTGAGTTTGTGGCATGACAAATGGAACAAAGGTGTTGAGAAAAGTGAAACCACGTCTTGTGTGGCATGCAGGATATGCGACGATGCAACAAGGCATCGGCGATAACGGAAAAGCCAGCTTGATAAACTCCCGAAATACCTGTGAAGATTTGCTTAAGTAAGAGTAAGTGTCGCATGTATTGGCTGGCGCCCACGTGCGACAACTCAACAAAGCTTCCAACTCATAAATCATAACAGAAGAATGCTAAAGCACCGGTAGCTTTTAAATAGATAAACAAACAACGTGTGCCCATATGGCAGCACTGCCGCATACATATTTATTTACTTCCTAGTGCTTAAGGGAAAACTTGAGTTTAGCTAAGCATTGAATTGAAAAATAAGCTGATACATATATACATTTAAATATATATGTATATTGAATTTGTCTTTTTTTATATGTATTAGTGGTTGAAATAAAAATCCAAATTCACGTTGCAAGAAGTAGAAATGAACCCACTAAAATGGGTCATAAGTATTAGTTAAGCAAGTGCCGAGTTCCATTTCGACTGTGGTAACATACTCCAATTAAAACAACCTTTTCTAATTAAATACATATTTGTACTTATACAGAGCAGCCTCATACTGTTCTAGAGGAACAATTGGAAAGAGGTGGGGACTCTCATCAAAAGTGTTTTTCTCGCTCTTTGAAACCGTAGTTAAACCAATAAAGTTTCAAAAACTAGCTAAGCAGCTGTGGGGTGTTCAAAAAGCGAACTTCATCGACTGTCTATGGTGCACTAAGCACAACCCCAACAATGCCATTCTACACAGTTCGCATGCAACCAATTTTGTTATTGTGAAAAGATAGTATTTCGTGTTGATCAAATATTGCTTTTTTAGGAGAAAAAAATACAGCTAAGGCAAAAACTTGGCTTGATGGCGAATTTTCGGAGACTTCTCTTTCTTTCTTCTTTATTGACGTATACACCACTAACGCGGTTAGTGCCCAGTTTACATCTAGAGCGACCGTCGTTCTTCCTTTTCCACTGTTTGGCGCCAATTAAAGATTCGTTTTGCAGCCAGGTCCTTCTGCAGCTGGTCTATTTTCCCCTGGTGGGTACTGTGTTGACTGTCTTCGTTATTTGAGAGAAGACTTTTTGTTGGCAAGAGTTATTCTGTGTTTGATTTCGAGGCTGATGCTGTTGTTGCTGTTGATGCTAGTTCCAAGGCAGACGAAATTATCTACAACTTCGAAGGTGTGACTGTCAGCAGTGACGGGTGGGTGTGTAGTCGCGAGTGCGACGGCTGTTTGTTTGATAACAGAAGATATTTCGTCTCAATACCAGACCAAACGTTTCACTTGCTTATCCTGTCTAGATATAGCAGAACTTCATCGTAGTATGCCAGCAGCTGTACTCTCCTATAGAAAATTGTACCTTCTCTATTCAGATCTGAACCTCGAATTATTATCTCGAATAGTGGATGAATGAGAAGTAAGAAAGGAAGTCGCCTTGCCTGAAACCTCGTTTGGTATCGAACGGCTCGGAGAGATCCTTTCCGATGCTGACGGAGCTTTCGATTTTGCTCAACATCAGTTTACACAGCCATAACTATTAGTTTTTCGGGATACCAAGCTTAAACATAGCGGCCAGGAAACTATATTGAATAAAATAAATGAATTTTTCCAAAAAAGTGTATTTTACTATGGCAGCCTGTGGGTCTTCAATTCATCTGTTATGTATTTAGTAAATTTAATATCTGGAAGCCATTTTGCTCTACAAAATGTACCATTGTTAAACTTAATGTTAATTTACAAAACTTAAGACCAACTCTGACGGACTTTATACTCATTGCATGAATATGTCTATAAAACCAAACTATACAAACATATATATTTCTGAAGCAAAAATGTTACAAACTATTTATACCATTCTCTATTGTATTTGATGAACTTTTTCCGTCCTATTTCACTTTCAGATGTAAATAACGATATTATCGCTAAGTCTTCCATTTCCGCCTTCAACATCTATCTATTTTTAGCATTGAACATTATCTGGCTAGTTATTAGAGATAAACACATTTTTTAGGTTGAGAAAGTTTATATACGTATATAAGTCTAAGTACATTGAGGTAAGCCAAAAAAAAAAAAATAATTTTCTGAATACCAGAGCACTGAGGTGTCTTTTAAGCGGAGATTACTGTAATTGAGTAAAGCCTGCGTGTTCTGACAAGGGTTATGCTCACAAAAAGGAATATATCCACATACATATATATACAGATAGCCAGGTGGATTTAAGATCACTACAATATTTTAGACTTTCGTCTAAGTTAGTGAAAGAATTCCTTGATTTCTTTGTGGATCAACGTCCTATTTCACGTCCCTAGTTCCAGGACATAGTGATATCCCAGGGAACTGTTAAACAGGTAATTCACCCCACAATTAGACTCCGGAAATAGAAAATGTCTCTGGCTACTTGGTGATAGCTAATCGAATAATATAATGTATAATATGTAATGAGTTTAGCAGAGTATCGATGGAAGCAATATCTGACTTGCTCAACAACCAAGTAAACGTGACATGAATGAAATATTTTGTAGAAGCTCTCAATAGGTAGAAGAGGAGGAGACATGTTTGATAGAGTCCTACGCGATTGTAAAGCTCTATATAGGAAAATAAGCTCAACTATCGGTCAAGAGTTTATTGACAACTTGCCGCAGGTTTCTCAGAAAAATTTGAAAAAAATTTCAAATCGCTTTTTAAACACTGATAGGCTAGTTAACGTATATACAAGTACATGCAGACATGGCTAAACCTACTCAGCTCGTGGCGAAGTAAATTTCTGGCTCATCCTAATGTACATTTATATATATTTTTTTTTATTTATTGTTTCTATCTCTATATGAGGTCAATATGCACCTAAAATCAGACACATTTTTCAACTCTGTGCCGTTGGTCAATAGCTCAGTTGTCTTCACGAACAATTACAGTTAGTGTGATAGCGAGTACAAATTCCAGTTTATTTATTTATTTTTTGTTACCTTTTTCTTCAAGTTTACGTTAAGCCGTCGCCTAACGATGTTGCTTCATATGTAAATTTTTCATATTGTACATAAGTCCCCTCTCCCTGCAGCTGCCCTCATTTACTTGTATTACCTATAATTTTTAACACGTGCAAGTGAAAATTGTATTTAAATTAAGTGTTTGCTGAACAATTAGAGCGCAAATGATGAGTTTTAGTGCGTCTAAAAAATACCAAAAAAAAACTGTAAATGCTTAAATGAGCAGCGTAACCCCGAAAAACTGTTACTCTCTCTTTTATTTCCCATTAAAACACCTTTGTGGCTGTGGCTTTTGCATTTTGCATGAGGTGTCTAGTGACGTTGAAGAGTTTCACACAATGTTTTGCAAACTGAAACCATGGAAAAGTTCGGTTGAAAATGGCTCCCGCTTGCGTTCGCAATTAACTCGTTAAATTTAGTACTTGCCCTTGAAGCTTATGGGTTTTATAAAATAAATTGCGATGTCATGTCATACTCACATGTGATTTTATTAAAGCTTGGATGTGGTTACATTTAAGTAAACTTGAGGATAGTTCCTCAATTTGAGTAGACTGTCTTTACTCCATATTATATATTACTATGAACCGACTAGGAATACTTGTGGATCAGCCTATATTATCTGTTGAGTGGTGTCTGCTAAAAAAAACTGTTTCCAGATATTTTTCCCTTGCTTTTGATGAGTTTCAAACTGACGACCGCTCCTCTATGAGTAAATAATATCTCATAAGTATGTCCACAACATTATTCTCCAACTAGAACAATTTCTTTGTATTTTTATGTACCTAACATCAATATTTTTACCCTGAATATGATAAATGAAGACTTTTTTTACACCCTGTATGATGAGTTGAGTCGACTTAGCTATGGGCAACTCTCTGTCTGCCTTTTTTTTATAGCAGGGGGAAACATTAAAGAGAGAGTGCTGAACTTTAATCCGCTAAACCTAATATATTCCCAACTCATGTCTCTCCCACGGATCCACCATATTAAGTACTACTTCATGGGAGACAAAAAGACATTTAAGTCTCTTCTATTGTACGGACTGACTGATTCCTAATCTATTCTAAGTTTTCTTAGTTTTGTCATAATTAGAGCTGACGCTTTACTGGCAGCTTTCCATTTATCTGAGGACTGACATATAGTATACATATAATACATATGTGTGGTCAAATTTTCTACCTTTACACTACCGCCGAGTGTAGGTTTTAGCTTTTTGATTATTTTTAAAAAGCGAGGCACTGAAAAAATACGTGTTCAGAGTGCACCCTGCAAACATCGGACAATACCGACTAATGTCATGACTAATTTCGAACAGATACTTTCTAAAGCATCAATGGCCACTCAGTATTTGGATTGGGTGCAAATTCAGGTCTCCTTGTTGTCGTCTGTCTACACACGAAGGAATATCTGTGATCAGTCCTTTGGATAAGGTTTGCCACCGCTGCTCCCACCTCTCTGCTTTTTTCCGCCTTAAAGACGGCTCTGCTTGCTGTTATAGTCGTGCGAATTCGTCCCCTTGGATGTGAATGGATAAGACTTCAGCAGCATCGCCTGATAACGTTCGGACTGCAATTCGTTTTGAAATTTTACAAACGTCCTTTTCTCCGCAAGAAGCCACTCATCTGTCGGAACCGCAGATATTAGACAACTGACCGATCAAATTCAAGTCCTTGTATGGAAAACTCTCTTACTTGACTCAGATTATTAGAATTTTTTAATCTTTTATTCTCATTTAGTTATCTTAAAAAGACTCGAAGGTTGTTTATATCAAAGAAACTTGGCTAAAATATTAGTTTGTCAAAAAAGTCGTGCGGTATTTTGGCTAGTTGGCGCTGAGAGCGCGTAGTTCTAGTTTTATTCGTCGCATCGGGTCATGCTATACCTTTTTGGAAAGCTCATTCATTTCACGCGCTAACACGTGTTTGATTGATTGTCGTCGCAAACATGGAACAAAATAAAGAGAAAGTATGGCATATTTTACAGGACTACTACGATAAAGGCAAAAATGCATCTCAAGCCGCCAATAAAATTTGTGCAGTTTATGGACCCGATACATTCCATTTCCACCACACAACGATGGTTTCAACGTTTTCCTTTTTGGTGTAGAGGTGGTCGAAGATGCACCACACTCCGGAGTGCTGTCGTCGAAAATTGCGATCAAATCGCTGAATTAATCGAAAGAGACCGGCATAGTAGCAGCCGTAGCATAGGTCAAGAGCTGGGCATGAGTCATCAAAAAAAATTTTATGAACAATTCAATAAAAATTCAATAAAAATATCGCAAGACTTTTTTGACAAACTAATAAATAACAACTTTTATATGCAAACCGTTGGTTGGCTATGTTTACGGTAGATTTGTACATTTAGTATACATATAGTTGCTATATAAATGTACATGCGAAGGTTATTATTATATGTATATATTATAGTTGCATCGCAACCGAAGCTAAGGTATTTGCTAATTTTATCTTTAAAACGTAAAGGATTATTCTTCGCATGCCTTTCTTTTTTTAACACGATATGAACAAGTCTTTTATTCCATTAAAGGTCTCATATAACTGAAATTTAATCTGTCTTTGTCGCCTTAGGATGAGAAAATTTAGATGATGAATAAAACTTTCTCCTCATAACCATATAAAAACCACAAATTTGTCTTGATGGAGAAGATACACATTTTGGTACCTGCTTCAATTTGAATTTCGATTTTATATGCGTTTTATGACTCGATGATAAAGTCAGTATATACCAAATATCCAAAATATATTTCTGAATCAGCTATTTTTACTTTCTTCTGTAAGCTGCAAAAACATCGTTATTTTTGTCCGCCGAAACCCTACGACACTGTGTAATCTTAGAGAACAACCTGCTTGATTAAACTATAAACAAACAATGGAAAAGTAGTGACATTGCGCTCTAGGATGGCAAATTGAGAGTCGAAAAGGTGAAAGTGTCTCCGAGTAATACCACAGTCTTCATGAAAATTTTGAGATATATCTGTTTATCACATTAATATTAAATTAGATTTTAGATCAAGTCAATGGAGGAAAATTAATAATTTAAATTTAGATTAGCCCTCTCAATTTGTCTGAATTGACTTTGAGCTGACTTAAATACAAGGTGCTTTCCAAAGTAGACAGGACTTTTTGAATCTAGTGAACCCTGGTGGAGCTATCTATGACTGGTGCGTTAAAATCTTCTGCTATCTTTATCAATAGTCCAGTGAGAATTTCATGACATTTCATAGATTGGAAGTGAAGTTATTGCGTTTTAAGTGTCAGTATGCTTGTGTTAAAGGAGCGAAAATGAGCTTCGAACAAAGAGCCAACATTAAATTTTGTTCTAAAATTGGTAAAACTTTTACCGACACGCTTCAATTAATGAAACAAGTTTATGGCGTGCCTATCATTATTGCCTATCCCGTAGCAAAGTGCACAAGTGGTTTCAACGTTTCAAAGTGGTCGTGAGGATATAAATGACGATCAACATGTGAGCAAATCAAAATCCGTATTCACCTGATATTACAAAGTGCGACTTCTTCCTTTCCCTAAAAATGTATTTGCCCATTCAAGGAAAGCGTTACGCAGACGTAGAGGCCATTGAAAAGGCCTGCCGAGAAATGTATGTAAATTTTTTTTATAATATCTGAAACAGAAGCATCTGTGGTTGGGAACTAGTTATCAGTAACTCAAAAACAAAATTTTTTGAAAATGTAATGTTTAAATATTTTTTTTGTAATACTATATGAAACGGAAACATTTCTGAGTGATTGAGAACAACTTTCTGATAACTTACAAACACAAATTTTCGAAAATTTATTATACAAAATTTGGAATATTTTTTTGAAATACCATTTGGAACGGAAACGTCTCTAAGAGATTGAGAACCTTCTGCCAGCAACTTAAAATCAAACATCTCTGAGTGATTGAACACTACTTCCCGACAACTTAGAAACCCAAAATTTTTGAAAATTTACATTACGAAATACTTAATATTGAATATTTTTGGAATAATTTTTGGAAATTAAAATTTTTTAAGTGCTATTTGAAATGGAAACGTTTCTAAGAGATTGAGAGCAACTAACCGCCAACTCAAAACAGATATGATTTCAAAAATTGAAATTTTAAAACTTTTTGAAATAATGTTAAAGAAACTTCCTTAAGTTTTTGAGAGTTCGCAAGGTAAATTCAAAAACACAAATTATTGAAAGTTGAAATGTTTAATATTTTTTGAAGTAATATTTGAAACGGAAAAACCTCTAAGTGATAAAGAAAAACTTGCTGATCACTTGAATATTTTATTTGGAATAATATTTGAAAATCAAACATCTCTGAGTGCTCAAGAACAACTTGTCGATAACTCAAAAACTATATTTTTTTTTTAATAACCTTTTAAATTTCCACTTCGAACCCTTATCTTCACGCCAAATTCCCAGTATAAATGATAACTTCTCGTTGAACTGTCAAATGTACGTGTCAGCCGTTTAAAATTACACACACAAGTTTGCGAGGTTAGAAATAAACCTTGAAACTTTAAAAAACGAGTTTGCGGTATATTTCACACGGTACACTAACTCATTCAATCATTTTCGTTCGACAAGTATTGAAAGTTCAAAACAAAACTTTACACTTTCTCACTTTTGCTGCACCGGTCAAAACAACAACACCGTCGGATTTCCGTTTCCGCTTTTTTGTGACGCGGTAGAATAATTCGCGCTATCCGTTTGACCACTGTCACTACCTGCGCCAACTGGGACCGATTATGATTGATGCCACGACGTACAGTTATGTGGCTTTAAAGTGGCTGCTTTGGCTGGCCCGTGAGTCCGTTTTACCGTTATGTGCTAGGCACTTGTTGGCCGTGGAATAATTTCGAGACTTCTGTGGCTTGTGTTGGACGCGCATCCTATTTTATATGTGTGGCTGCCACAAAAGCAGCTGCCTAACACCAACACAGGCGTGGTGGTAAACTTCGCGCTCACACACACACTCACATCACAAAGCGCAAGTATATATGTATTTGCCTATGCCACATCCTTTTTGCTTAGGCGCAGCGAGCTACACACACACGCACACATAATGTTTACAATGTTTATCAACAGGCGACAAGTCACAACCATACAACAACAGCAACAGACGGCATCTTCTTCTGCAACAACTTGTTTGCGTCCTTATGCTTTCCTTCGTGTGCTTGGTGTCGGCAAATGTTCGCCAGTTCGCCACCTGTGTTTGTAGTGGTGCTCGCTACCGCGTTTACCGGAAACACAAAGTGCAAATGTTTCAGCAACATTTCAATGTTGCTTGGCATTAAGCGACTTTCGCAACCTCGTAGAAACCTCTAATTTCATGTTCAAAGGACATGGTCAGTGTTTCACCGGCAAGGAGCGTTATGACATTCAAATGTGTGTGTGTATTTGAGGTTTATAGTATTGTTCATGTGTGCGTATGCTGAAATATTCAACTTTATGTGGGTGGCTTCAAAATAGTTCACCAAAAATAATATGAAAGCTGGCAAATAATGATTTAGTAATCTTTCCGCCTTTGCATTTGCGTATTCAGTATTCCGTTGCATTGCCGCTCCAGCTATTGTGTCGCATTTTAACTTGTTGACATTTGTCTTTATTAGCATAAGGTAAAAGTGGAGGTCTTGTTATCTGTGGTTTAACTTAATAAGAATGTTCATGTGATTTAGGGTATACATTTTTTATGTAATCCCATATTATATAATATATACATATATTATATATTATATAAATTCATTATTTTCGCATGAGCGTAATTTGGTTAGGTAAGGTCGCGGGGTTCATCCAAAAATCACATTTAGACAAATATTTGTCCTTTGTGTGACCCAAAAACTCACTTCAGAAGTTGTTAAAAACAGGACATGAAGGAAATAATGGATTTTTAAGCTTCCAGCGCAGGCATCCTAAAGATCTGGTTGCATAAAACTAGAGTTGTTGATGGAGAATTTCCGAACTCCACCTCCCGCCGTCTCTTTTAACTTCGATCAATTCTGGAAGAAACTCACTCCAACTCGTTTCTAACGGCTTCGTACCGCCCCCAACACGCTCCCAGGTGTGCGAGCCGAGAAACAAGAAGGTTCCGCGAAGCTGTGGTCTAGGTTGTAAGAAATTCATAGTTAGAATGATCCGATTTAGGCCAAAAATTGTGTTAGCTAATTTGTTGCCATTTTGAAGGTCAAAAAAGTAAACAAAGTATCAGAGAAACCTTCAGCTATATTCGCAAAAACCTGAAATAGTCGATTTTCACAAGTTTCTCTTAAAGCGAATTTTTCTAAAGTGAAATCATTGGTCATAGACAGAAATTTGTACCAATTACTAGGGGCTGGCTCCGTACTATAAGTTGGTTGCATAGGAACAACTCCCCAGCTTTCGGAGCGCTATCAAGGTGTGTGTATAGTGTATAGTAATACAATTTTTTTTTTTCTTTTTGCCAAAGCTGGCCGCTTCTGGGTGATTGCTTCATTCTGACAATACTCCTTACTGTTGAAATCCGTATTAAAAGTTTGGCCTTAAAGAAGCATCTTATGGTAGATGTTTCCCTTTCTGACCGTCGATTCGGGCTTGGTCAGCATTTACGCCGGTTCCCCGCGATTCCACCACGGCCGTTTTTGCTTAAATATATTAAGTGGTTAATTTTTAATCATCAGTAACCATAAGCTTTATAAATAGAACGAATTTGTTGCAATTAAGTGAAGATTCTATCAGATCCTTTTACGTCATAGATATATCAAACATAAATAAAGATATGGATATACAACTCTGCATAGATAACATCTTCAAAACGGGACAACTGCTATCTGAAACGTCAAATTTGAAACATGAAAGCAAGCCCCCAGATGCCGAATATGTGCAAAAACAAGCCTCCTGACCTTCCCAAGGGGCATCCCTTCGCTCTATGGGCTCTTGAAAAGTTCCAAGAAGTTCCAACGTTTTCTGGTTCAATGGGTACGTAAACAAACGAAATTGAAGAAGAACCTGAAGAGATTCAAGACCTGCAATTTCATCCAAAAAAACCAACATTATGGTGTGATTTGTGAACCGGTGGAATCATCTGTCCATATTTCTTCGAGTGAGAATGTAACCGTCAATGGCACCCGTTATCGCGCCCTAATAACCGACTGTTTGACGCCTGTAACTAAAGCTCGTCATCTCGGCGACATTTGGATTCAGCAAGACGGCGCCACTTCCCACACATCATATCAATCAATGGCTTTATTAAGAGAAAACTTCCGTGAGCAGATAACTTCACGTTTTGGGCTGTTCGATTTTCCACCACGATCATGTGATATCACACCAACTGAGACGTAGCCACGGCCAACATTTCAAAGAAATAATTTGAAGTTCCTGTGTTTTTTCTTTAAACGAAAAGGAAACCTGGAAATTGAATAAAATGAAATTCTTGTAAGGAATCGTTTATATTTATGAAGTGTATTATAGTTTCAGTGTAGTTAACGCTTTTGTTTATTTTTAATATTTTTTGAAGTTATATACATATGTACTTTTATTATCGTCTACCTCTGTTCCTAATATAAATATCTTTTTGAGGCAGACCAAATGACCTTTCTTGACGTTTTCATTTCATTTTCACGTCAAAAACTGAATACTAATATTTATTTTGACGAATGGACTACAATGGAGTCCACAAAAAGACATTGCCTGTCAGGTGGAAGAGTGTAATTGTGAATAAAAGAGCAGGAAATGCATGTATCGTGGAAGAACATCCGCCTATTGTTGCACTGAAGAACGTAAGCATATATTTTTGGGTGTAGATGTTATTTGCAACTATGTGTACTTTTTGATGTATTTTCATCTAGAGCAAAAAGACAGGTGCATATAAAAATACACTAAACAAGCGTTAAAACTAGAAGACAACTTAAAATTGGCTTCGCAACATAAAGCTTAGCGTTCTTAATAGTATAAGTATTTGGATATGTTGTCAACATTTCGACGCCGTAATGGTAGAACGTTTAAATTAAATGAACAATTAAAACGCCCATCTTTTTAATTTTAACCGAAAACGCCCACCAAAGTGCCGTGTTGAAGCTTTGCAAAGCCAAACGATGCTGGCAGTATTGGCGCTGTTGCCACAAATTGGCTATGGATTGGCTAACCGGCAAACACTGACATTATGTACAAGCCGATTTGCATAGCTTACACATATACTTAGACATGTGTATGAGTGTGTGTCGCGGTTAGCTTGTAATTTGCGGTTAGTCTTCTAATGACACTTTCACCAAGAACTCTGAAGTTTCGCATATCTCAAGTATTGAAGAAATTCTTTCGCTTCTCCTTGGTTTTTGTTGTTTTCGTTTTATAGCCATGTAACTGTACACTTTGTGTCGCCTTTTATGGCATATTTCTACTCTGTTGGCCGTCTGCTCGGCCGTATGTTGCCGCGTAATTTGTTAACGCCGCCGTCAGAGTGTCGTCAGCGTTGGATGTTGAAGTTTTTCTTTTTAATATCTACTCCCATGTAGGTACATAGTTTCCACGTGGCTCCTCCACAACTATTTTGGCTTAGCTTAAAAGTTTTTCTTAAAACTTAGCAGTTTTTAAGTCTTAAACTATCTTTTAAGAATAACGTGAGCCTTTTGCATAGTTGTTTGCTTAATTAGGTTTTAATTTTCAAAAACTTTGGGTTTGAATTTTCAATCTTGAAAACTAAACTAACACAGGTGACTAATTTATACCTAGTTGACTTTAGTTGAACAGTATTGACTAACGACTTCATGAAATAAGGCTTTTGCATCAACATACAAGGGTTTTCCGGAAAGTAATAGGACTGAGTCGATTTAAAAAAATTTATTGAACCAATGATTACAATTCTTTAAAAGTTTTCAGAATAGTCTCTTTCTCCGTCGATGCAGCACTGAGATTTCCAAGCATTGAAGGCATCACGGAAGGCATTCTCCGGAATAGTCTGGAGAGCCGAGGTGCATGCTGCTTGAATCTCCTCTGTCCTCTGAAAATGCTTGCCTTGCATCGGCCTTTTCAGGCACAGAAAAAACAAAAAATCGGGGGCCACTTCTGGGCTGCAGGACGGCTGCGGAAGCGTTGAGATGACGGTCTTGGTTAGGTAGCTGTTCACAAGAAATGCGGTGTGTGCCGGGGTGTTGTGGCGGTACAACTTCCTATCGTCAGCGGTGTCTTATCAGACCCGATTGAGCCTTCGTTTGAGTGTCTTGAGGACTGTCACGTAAAACTTGGAGGAACAAATTTATGGTGGACGATGCCTTCGATGTCAAATCATTCTTCCCTTTTTTGAGCGAGGAGACACCAGTGTGTGCTACTCGAAAGATTGCCTCTTTGTCTCGGGATCATACTCAAAGATCCATGACTCGTCACCTGTGATTACGTTAGTTAAAAATTGGCGGCCACTTTCATACATGTTCAAATTTCCTTGTTACTCTTTCACCCGCTGCAATTTCTGGTCATCAGCAAGCATTTTTTTTGGCTTGCACCACTCACAGAAACACGTCGCGTGAAAATGGTTGTTCTGACCACTGACCAGTCGTTCGTTCATTAGCTAGGAATGGCCTCTACCGAATCCAGTCAGTGAGCGCACGTTCCGAAGTACAGTCGAGGACAAACCCTATAAGCCATTATTCATTTATATAGGTTTTCATTCGTTGTTGATTTGGCTAATAACCTAGTATGAAATTTTCGTGAAGGCACCTCGTCAACTATAAAGGATTTCCTTAAAAGAATTAGTTTTTGTTTTTCTCAATTTGTTTAACAGCTATAGTATAACCTATATATCAATATTCAATATCGGCTGTTCCGACCCCTCAACAAAATCATCAAGTCGCTACCCATCAGGTCATTGGGAAATGACATAAACTACACCGCACCGATATGGTCGCTTCAGATGTGTCGAAATATTGTTCAATATTGGACATAACGAACGCCTCTCCAAGCAGTTTCGTAGAACTAAATAACCGCTATAATTACAACAACACAAAAATGTAGTTTTTTTTTTAGGAAAGTCAGTAAAAACGTCGTCAAAAATACATGAATTCGGCCTCTAATTGTCATTATCCAGATTCAGACCGCGGCGACTATGTATTTTCTGTTCAAAGATCACAAAAGAATGCTCGCTTTAAATAAATTTTCTGCAAATGAAGAGGTGATCGCCGAAGCTGAGGCCTTTTTTATACTCTCGCAACAAAGTTGCTAAAGAGAGTATTATAGTTTTGTTCACATAACGTTTGTTTGTAAGTCCTAAAACTAAAAGAGTCAGATAT
>NW_017536963.1:1261504-1266396 GCF_001853355.1 Bactrocera latifrons | reverse complement strand
AATATGGGTGAAATCGGTTCACAACCACGCCTGAAATCTCGATTATCACTTTATCAAGCGAGAGTATAAAATTTTCGGTGACACCCGAGCTTAGTCCTTCCTTACTTGTTAATAACTGGTTTTATTCTGTTGCGAACATAAAATATGTGTCATAGACATTTTTGGCAAATAAAACATATTTGCTATTAATTTTAATACTCTTTCGAAGAAGTTGCTAATTTATGGTAATTTATTTCATATAAGATATCAAAACAATGAATCCGGCCGTTTATCGCATTCCATTAATTAACGCCTAAAAATGTAAATTCCAATGAAAAAGTATGCAAAAAATGCCAAAATCTGTTGAAAACAAAGTTTTTTGTTTTTTGTGTGATGAGTAAAGTTCATGTCAATCATTTACACATGCTTTTCACGATCAAATCAAAAAAATACCCGCAGCAACAACGCAGTAAAAAATGCTTTGCCAAGGGATAGATCAAACTGTGCGCAAGCGTAGCTAAGCACATAAGCGATTAAGTTAAAAGTTTATGCTTGGTTTGAAGTTGAATAGGCCCAAGCGCTTTGAATTCTGCAACTACAGTATGTATATATAGCTGTGTGTACATACAAACATTTGCAGGCTTGAAGTTGAAAGCAACACTAAATAACAACTCGTCTGCCGTCTGCTGGTCGTTAGTAAGTGCCATTAAATTTGATAATTTTATAAGGTTCCAATGTCAATGAAATGAAATTGAATGGGTGTGCTGAACATTTGTGAGCTTCTAGTGTTAACCTGCTCTACTAAACATATACTCGTATCTATAAATTGCTACAAGTATATAGCTACATATATATATAACACTATTTACTATATATACTTAACATATACCAATATTAATTTGGCACAAATATTTAATTGATATATTTCTAATTTTCAATGCCAAATATTAGTTTTTCTCGAGATTCTTTGAGCTTCCACATAGGTTAAATATGGAAGTTTGCACCTTCTCTATTCATATCCGCAGCTCGAATTATTTTATATAGCAGTAGATTGAGAACTCGCACGATAGCAAGTCGAACGGGTCGAAGAAGTGATTCCCGGTCCTGACCCAGCTTTTGATATTGCTCAACGTCAGTTTACGCAGCCATATTAGTTTTCTTGCTGTCGAAAGCAGCTTTGAAATCGACGCAGATGTGGTGAGCGTCGTTTTTGTGTTCCCGGGTCTCTTCCAAAAATTGGTGCATGGTGAATATCTGAAAAAAAAAAAATTTATTTCGTAACATCATATTCTTTTATAAAAATTGAAAAACTGTAACTATTTGTTATATTATCGAAAAATTAGAGATAATAATGTTGTTATGTATTTTTATCGAAAAATAAGTTTCAAGAATATTTATTCTCTAATTTGACCAAATAACCGGGTTCAATATTTTGGAAAATATTTTAATTGTGTCCTTAAATTTTATGGCTGTAATACCGGAACTCTTTACTGCAATCACAAGTCTCTAAATTCGAGTTTTTTAAATTACAGACAAGTTTTGTGACTTGAGGCAAGTTTGCAATAACAGTAAAATTATATTCTGATGTTTTAATAAAGCAGTTAGTACTGTCTCCTCAAAATCTCTTCGCACAAAATCACCATCTAAATAGTTAATATTCTACTGTATACAACAATAATTACGTGCAATGACCTTCACAACCTCACAGATAAACATACCCTCTCTGACACAAATGCATATATTTATTTGTTGTGTTATTCACCATATTCCAATTAGTTGAAATTCTTTGACAGACGTTTAAATTTAATTCGAGCTCTTTTTCACTTCAAGTACTCTTATCTGCAATGAACCACAACAAACGCTCTCACGACTACACATTTCGGCTGCAATTTAAATATGCACAAACATACATAAATATGTTCGTATGCCACTGCACGTATTTTACATGAGCGCCAGCGGGGCTTACGAAATCAATAAAAATTCACCGAATTTTTTAGGGAGCAAAAAACCGAAATGCAAACAAGAGCCGAGTTTTTGGCAATGTTCAGTTGACCGAGTAAGCAGCGAAAGAAAAATGGCAACGCGTGGATGTGTTTATGTATGGATGTATATCGATGTACATATGTATTGTTTTTGGCATAAGTTAGCGTTGTAAATGCGCGAGTGAGTGTAAAACGTGTAATCCGGTGCTTTTATATACAAAAATAATATATATATTTAATTCAATTTTTTGTATTTATAAATCGAGTTAAATTGCAGTCGTTACAATCATACATACTTACAAACTAACTGAATTGCATTCGTTTAAGCCACTCACGACTGCCTGCGGTACGGGACGCTGTGACTCAAGCGGCTGCTGCTGCTGAAACGCAGCCTCAAGTGGTGCAGCGAGACGTTTGCTACTGGCAAAGTTCAAATCGACACACATACATACATGCATACACAGTTATTTGATATGTGTATATATGTAAATATGTATTAATTGAAATATAAAGGCATACAAAGCGTTTGAGCCGAGTGAGAGTGCAACACAATTAACGTAGCCATGTGAATACAGATCCACACACACGCATATATATGTATTATATATATAAATACATATACATACAATTCATTTACACCTATGTATGTATATACCATATGTACGTACATACATATATATATAGTTATTTGTGACCCCGCGTGCGCGTCTTCAACAAGCTGTTCCGTTTCGTTTTAAAGTTGTACCTGTGCGCACAGCCAAAGCCGCACACACACATACGTACATATTTGTTGTTATTATTTCCATGCTTACAAAATGCAAACAAACGGCTTGTAAGCCACTTGCTCAGCTTTAAAATTCATATATTTCGCGCTTGTAACTTTTTTCGCTTTCAGCTGTGTGACTTCTAAGTGATTTTTCTTAAGTTTGCCACTCAGTTCGCGTTTAGCATTCAACGCGTGCGGAATTACGAAAATAGTTTTGGGTGTTTGCAAGCCGTGTATTAACAAGCTGTTAACATATGTATGTGCGGTATTTTGGCAAAAGTTAAAAAATTTTAACCTGTTTTTTGAAAACGTTTCAACTCCATTTTAAAGGGTTTTAGTACAAAAAAAAGTGAAAAATTAAAAAAAAAGAAAAAAATTGGAGTAATTTTATTTTTGTAAATTTTGTAAAGTAAGTAGTAAAAAGTGTAAAGTTTCATGTTTGCCTTAAATTTCGATTAAAATTTAAACTTTATTTTTAAAGTATATATGGGCATATATTAGAACAGGTCAAACACTCTGAACAACAAGACCTAAGAGATTATGGTTCTAAATCCTTCTTCGGGCCAGCGATTTTTAAGGCAAAGCTTAAAAAACCGGAATAATAGTTTGCTTTCGAGATATGTGATATAGTTGTCCGATCGAGCCAATTCCGACAAAAAATCAATAGAATATCAAAATGCACAAACGTATTAAATTTCATTCTGATATCTCAAAAGCTAGCGAACAAATTTTTATAGTCCCTGAAAAACCTCAAAATCGCTGGCTTAAAACCGGCAAAAGTTATCCAGAATAATCCATAGAACATATCCTGCATACGTGATTTTTCCGATTTTTTTATTAACTAAAAATTGGTAGAGAGTCAAAATTCCCAAAAATTCTGCCTCTAAATATAAAATCTCCAATATATAGCAAATATCCAAACTACAAAAGTAACAAGGAAACTAAAAGATAGGAGTTCGACGCGAAATAAAATGTTATTTATCACTATTTATTTAATAATTTATCCCAAATGTATGGAAAAGTGTTAATTTTGAACTTGATGCTTTAGTTTTGAGAATTTTGAAATCGAGTTTTACTATATTATTTGGTAGTATATTGTATACTGTGATCAAATTGAAAGGTGAATTTCGTCAATTTCATCTCCTTCAAAGTAATCACCTCGCGCTGCAATACACTTATGCCAACGATCATCATAGCACTTGGAAAAATCGTCGTCGTGATGGCCATCAGTGCTTTCTTCGATTCAGCTTTTATATCCTCAATTGAGTCAAAGCGATGTCCTCAGCTTGGTCATGTGCATTTGATGAATAGCCAGAAGTTACAACCAATAGAATAACCAATGCCGTATGAGATCGCACTTCTTTGTTCAACAAATTAAGATATCGTAAAAATTGCAGAATTCACTTTTAGAACCTCAGAAAACAACGTGTATCTCAAATACTAATGAATATCTTGGCATAGATGTCACAAATAGTACCACCAACTTACAGAAAAAATTGCGTTGTAAAGTAAACAGGACTTTAAAAAACAGAACAAATGGTTTTTTCGGCAAATACAGCTTTTTGCATGGTACAAAAGCATGTCGAACGAGTGTTTTAGCTCGTCGGCCGGTATGGAATTTCCCGTGATCGCAGATTTTGACTGATCCACATGTTGATCATCATTTATTCCCTCACGACCACTTTGAAACGTTGAAACCACTTGTGCACTTTTCTACGGGATAGGCAATAATGATAGGCATCGCCATAAACTTGTTTCATCAATCGAAACGTTTCAGTAAAAGTTTTACCAATTTTAAAACAAAATTTAACGTTAGCTCTTTGTTCCAAGCTCATTTTCGCTCCGATAACACAAACACACTGACACTTAAAATGCAATAACTTCACTTCCATTCTATGAAATGTCATGACATTCTCACTGGACAATAGAGAAAGATAGCAGATTTTAGGGCACCAGTCGACGTATAGATAGCGCCACCAGGGGCACTAGATTTAAAAATTCCTGTTTCGAACTTGCGATTGACTTTACTTCAAAAGAAATCATAATGAAATTCCGAAAAAATATCTTTCTAATAATAGTGTATCATCTTGTTATACTCTCGCAACAAAGTTGCTAAAGAGAGTATTATAGCTTTGTTCACATAACGGTTGTTTGTAAGTCCTAAA
>NW_017536963.1:1225586-1261149 GCF_001853355.1 Bactrocera latifrons | reverse complement strand
CCCGCCCCCTACTAACTTTTTTGTACATATCTCGAAAACTACTATAGCTATGTCAACCAAACTGTATAGAGTTGTTTCTTTTAGGCATTTCCATATACAGTTCAAAAATGGAAGAAATCGGATAATAACCTCGCCCATCTCCCATATAAAGGTTATGTTGAAAATCACAAAAAGTGCGTTAACCGACTAACAAAAAGCGTCAGAAACACTAAATTTTACGGAAGAAATGTCAGAAGGAAGCTGCATCCAGGCTTTTTTTTTTAAATTTACTTATGGACCAAAAACCATATCTCAGGAAGTACTCGACCGATTTCAATGAAATTCGGTATATAATATTTTCCAAATATGGGTGAAATCGGTTCACAACCACGCCTGAAATCTCGATTATCACTTTATCATGCGAGAGTATAAAATGTTCGGCGACACCCGAACTTAGCCCTTCCTTACTTGTTTTTATTTATTTTATATTAATTGTATTTAATAAATTTAACTAAATAAAATTCATGAAACTATATTATGTTTAACTTAAAAAATTTAAAGAATATTTTTCTTTCAATTTTACCAAAGGATCAATTTTACCTCACAAACTTGTGTTTAATGTTTTTATTATTGTATTGTTTAATTTTTTTCTTCTAATTTTTCAATATAGTGTAATTACATAATGTTATCACATATTCATAAAGTTTCCTTAATTTTGCTTCATAATTATTTTTTTTAACAATATGTTTTTTTATTTATATATATTTTTTTAATTCATAGAAAGAAAAAGTTTTCCAAATTGATTTAAAAATATTAATTTATCTATTTTTTATATATGTATATGTAGATATATATTTAATTGCTTATGCAATTATTATTTCTCATTAAGGATATTTAATTTATATATTTACCTTGTAAATATACTATTTTGTATAATTTATTTCAATTTTTATTTTTAATTGCTTTTTACATCGGCTTTATTGGTTTTACATATTATTTAATATGCATTAATTTTACTCTTTAATTTTATTTTTATTTTCTCTTTAATTTTATTTTGTCATACCCATTTTCGCATTTTCAATTAGTATTTACATTTCCTTGCCTCGCTTTGGCATTTTGATGACTGTTGCATGCTGCAAAATGCTCGCTGATTGCCATCATACATAAATTTCCACTTAACACCTGATGCTGTAGATCGTTTGATTAGATTATTGCTAACAGTAAAACAAATGAATTGTCTTTGCTTCAATAAAAACCGAAAGTAAAATCGACCGGTGGCAATGAGTTTATGAAGTTTATAGTTATTTCCCAGCTTGGAATAATAGACGCGCTGTGACTATTGTGCCTCTTTTGAATTTCAGAAATACTGTAGGTACTAGCGAACAGATGGCGATCTCACTTTACAATAAGCATCATTTGCATTTAGACACAGAAAATATGTTAATCTGTCATTTCCGATGGAGAGACTATTTTAGAGACTTCAGTAAGGTATACAAAATTAGGGTTGAAATTTTACAGATTCTTAAATAAATAGTGAACAAACCTCCTCGACTTGGGCTACAGCCTTGAATTAGCCTCCATTGGTAGTAGTCGTTGATTTGCAGGGTTGAGTGCAGTAAGTAATTTCAAAAGGGGTGGGAAATAAATTGTATTGCTGTAAAATATTGGTATTCAGAAACATGTTTAAGTATTTGGCTTCATATCTAGAGGATTTAGTAGGTTAAGTGAGGTGGTAGTCTTGCTAAAAATTTACGATCCTCACATGTAGACAAACTTGAACCTCAATCTGTCATAGACAGGAAAAGAGAGTAGTAAGTGACAAGATAATTCCACCTCGCCTTCCTCCATACAGCTTTGAAAAAGAGCGTCCGACACAATATTCAGTTGCACCACCTGTATACCTGTTGGACAGTGTCGAGTCAAAAGAAATACAACAATAGCGCGATTAATTTCTTGCTAAGTGCAGAAGGATCTCGCTTTCGCACAAGTTCTGGTTGTTGATCAGCACTTGCCGAGCTATGGAAAACACTTGAGCTATTGCTAATGAAGTCACGGACTCTTTGACTAGTTTTGCGCGCAGCGTCATCGAGCTCAAAGCCAGTATAGCCGCTCGGCTGTCGCAATGAATGCACAACTCTCTGAAGGAGACTGCTCTTCGGAGGAGTACATGTACCGCCAGCTTGATGGCAACTACCACTGCTTGAAAGACGTTACAATAGTCTTGTAACCTGGTGGAGAGCTCCAGACAGAAGACTTCATCTCCTACCCCACCACTTAACTTCGATCCATCCGTTTGCAAAGCTCACTGCACCTCTTCTCCAATGGCTTCACCTCGCCCACAAATCCCTCGCAGTTGTGTGAGCACGGACAGAATCGCGAGAAGAAAGATCTAGAAGAGCATTAGTGTCTTTCCGAAGGCTCTCCTACTGGTTCATCTGTTTTTTTTTTTTATCCTTACTCCCCATTTTTTCCATACAAAAGTAATTTTGATAGGTCGAGCCTTGTGTGAGCGCGTTACAAACCTCAAATATATACCAAAATATTTGGATTAACTCCATATCAGGGATCATACCAAACGGTTGAAAAGTGACTAAGCTCCAATGGATCATGTTCCGGCGCTGACTGCTTTAAGAGCCTGAGCGCTTACTAGACGGCTTCTAGGAGTCAATTTTCTTCCGAAAATAAAAAAACCGCTCGGTAAATCTCCGCTGGCTCCGTAAAAAACTTCGGAATCATATCATAAAACCTCAATACTTCTGTATGTAACATATTTGAGGAACGCATCATAAAGTACGTGATCCGATCTGAACAATTTCTTCGGAGATTACACGTATACGTGACGATATCTCCTCAAAAAAGAAAGAAATAATTTCAGATCAATGTCTCAAAAACCATGGGACTAGTTCACGTATATACGGACAGACAGACGGGCATGACCAACTTGACTGAGCTCGTCATTCTGATCATTTATGTCCATATACATTTCATAAGATCTCGGACTGGTGTTATAAACGTAATATATCAATTTGTAATAACGATACCGGAAGTTTCATAGGTAACCCAAAAAAATTATTTAAACATATATACATATAAAGTTTGTTTATGATATACATATACATATAATAATAGCAGTTACACCTATCATAGCTATTTAGCAGCAAAGTTCAAGTTTGTTGTTTATTTATATAATAATATTGTTGTTTATAGCATAAGTTGTTGTTATTATACTCTTGCAACATGTTGCTACATTGTATTATAATACCTTCCCCTAACGCTTGTTTGAACGACCTAAAACTGATCGAGACAGATATAGAGTTATATATTGGGTAGTCGAAAAAGTCGTTCCATATTTCTAATTAAACTTCAACTTATTTTATTTTATATGTATACTAATAAATAAATAAATAAATATGTACATATGTATGGTATACCACTTTTTGCCCTTCTTCCGCTAGAGACATTATTCCATCTGCATAAATCAAAAATTCGAAATTTCCACAACGGAAGCGAGCAAACCATTGTTGCCGCAAGCTTCTCAAATTTAATTGGTGGCTTGTGTGGCATTCTTCCTTTTTCGTACAATAATTTCAAAATATAGCGAATTTCTTTATTATTTTCACTCATTTTTGACTAGCTGTAACTTTTTTTCAACTTCCCGAATTGAGTTTTTTCTGGTGAAATGAAGCTTCAAATCTCGCCTTTCCAACACTATATGGTATGACACAATGTGATTAGTAGCATTGGAGATATACGACTGCAACAACATCTATTGACAAAATACGAAAAGACTTTTTCGACTACCCAGTATATATAATTGATGACGAGACGACTTATATTCCGAGTGACTCTCCGTCCGTCCGTCTGTCACAGGGGCACCTGTGAGCTAAAAACTAAAAAAAAAAATTTGTGTGGTTTCACCATCTAAAAAAAAAAATTGAAGAATACGTATCTCCCAAACCATTCAAATTAAGACAAACAAATTCAAACACGGTACGAGTACAGTTCGACTGCAACCACGCCTACTTCCCATATAACACAATTTCAAATTTCATTTGATTCTTTCACTATCGGGTTTATAAATCAAAAAGCAACTAACATAATGAGATAAAACTTTGCGCGAATAGTGAGTGCCATTGACACCTTATTATTAAAAATTGTTCAAATCGAACCAAAAATGTTCAAGCCTCTAAGTACCGAATATGTGGACTTCAGTATCCATAGTTTCTTTTCCTGACAATGGTACATACATATGTATGTCTGTATGTCAAAAATGGGTTGAATCGCGACAATACTTGCCTTAGCTCCCATATACCTAATATAAGGGCTTGGAGGGTGTCAATGAAAATGACAGAGCGTATTTTGTTCATAATATTGTATCATTGTGCTTAAAACAAATCGAATTGGGCGAAAACTTGACCTGCCTGCCATATACTATCAGAATTTTTTGATTCTTCTAAGTTCCAAGAGTATAATATGTTCGGTTACACCCGAACTCAGAAATTTCTTACCTGATCTGTTATTATGTTGTCGACATTTATCAGCCAAACTGATACACAAAGTCGTCGTAAGCATTTTTTCCGAGAAAATGAAAGAACCAGTAAACAATGATTAACGCGTATCTACATATTATAGTATATATATGTACGTATGCACTACAGTAAACACATTTGTGCATACACAGATACTTACTACTAATTGCTAACAATTTAAAGCGAGGCAACTAAAAATCATTAGCTTTAATACCGAAAATTGTTCATATTATATAGAAATGTAGTTTTTCGTAATTAAATACGGTATTTTCACACAAAGTGGTCCTTACACACCTTTGGACTCAATTAGTGACATATGTATATTCACATAGGCATTTGCATGTGTGGGTATATAATGTATTTTGCAGTAAATATATCAATATGTGCTAATATTACGGAACTACAATTTTATGCTTAATCAAATGAGTTGAGTTAAGTGCTTTCCTAAAGCTAAGCTTTTACGTAGGTATTAAAGATCATTTGCTCTGAAAGAACGGGCTGCGTGGTTTAATTTCTAACGGTATTATTAAAAAGCTAGTATATGCTATATTTTATAAGCCTTTTATATAATTGGTATTATTCCGATAGAATAATTAATAGAAGTATTCAGTTTTAAATTCGAAATTCAGATATGACATAATCGCAATAACAAACTAGTTAAATTACAGTTAATTTAAAGTGATTACTTACCAGCCAACTAACGGTTTAATCGCCGGTTAATTACCCAAAAGCGCTACCAGAGTTTTTTGTTCACTGTTCACTGTGATACTTCCTCCAGTGTATCATCCTGTGGTACAAGTGCACAAGAGATGCTCCATTGTTTCCCTGGTGCCAAGCTCTAGGCATTTCCTGCAGTCTTCTCGATCTGTCGGCCGCATCTTGCGAGCGTGTGTCGCCACTAGACAGTGACCTTTAAGTATTCCGATCATTTTCCTGCAGCCTATTCTATTGAGTACCAACAGGAATTTCGTGTACTTCGATCTAGCGTTTTGCACATTGCTTTTTCAGTTTTGAACCCAGATAGCTCGTTCCATCGGGATTTGTATTTCTTCACCATGCTTCTGTCGAGATCGTCCGCGGCCTTCGTAATAGCAAAGATCTCAGCTTGAAATTTACTGCAGTGGTCCGGCAACTTAAAAGGCTATCTTATGACAAACTCTTAGTATATATGTTTAAATGCCATATCTTCCCATGTTTACTTTGAATCTTGTTTTCCAGTTAAAGATTGGGGTCATGTAATCGGTGTTTATCCAACCACCTTTACTCACCGAGCTATGCCCGAAGGTTCTATTTCTCAATTCTACTGCTGCAATTCTACTCTGTCTCTGTCGTCCCGCCGATTTTGCTGAGTAGTTTTCAGCGAGGAGGTCTATAGGTGGCAGGTTTAGTACAAGATCAAGAGCCGCCGTTGAAGTTGTTCATAAAGAAACTTTTATGCGCTGAATCATTTCCATTGGTTTCCAATAGGTGAATTCCCGTACGCCTGTCCACCATAAAGCACAATTAATTTAAGAATATCTGTGTAGCACCAGTGCATGAGAGAGAGAGAGAGCCACCAGGTTGTGCCGAGCATCTGCATACACGCATATAAAGCATTGCTGGCTTTCCTCATTCTTTCTTCCACAACAGTTTGCTGTCCAAGACTACCCCAAGGTACTTGGTGCGGTTCTTGAGAGAGAGTTGTGTCCCATTTATTGAAGGGACTGACCATGTTAATTTTTTACAAGAAAAAGCTTATCTACTTTTGTTAAAAATGCAGATATTTTTCTGTGTTTGGGACATAAAAATGTTAGTTTGAATTAGCTTTAACACCTGTTTCGAGAATTTGAAAATAAGGATTACTTTGAGAGAGACAATATAGCTTTTGAAGAATAAATTAAGAATTTTAAAATTATGAACCAAATCTAATTGACTGATTTGAGGATTGTCTGAACAACTTTTTAAATACTTTCCTTAAAATTTAGCAGTGTGAAGAGCTCTGAAACTTAACTATCTACATATATGCATACATATATGTTATATAATAGGTTGTCAAAAACACGTGTTAGCACGCGAAATGAGCTTTCCAAAAAGGTATAGCATGACCCGATGCGACGAATAAAACAAGAACTACGCGCTCTCAGCGCCAACTAGGGAAAATACCGCAAGACTTTTTTGACAAACTAATATTAAATAAAATTTTATATATTTCCAAACTAAAGTAGGCTTATATCTATACTCAGATGGGGGGGAATATTTTATATATATCTTTAGAACACTTGGCTTGTTTTCTTAACCAATTCTGGTACTTTATGAACAGAATATTTTAAATCGTAAACAACTGTTAATACTTACAGTAAACTATGTTTTACATACCTACTTGTTAACTACAATTAACTTAGATTATAAAAAATATTGAAAACACCTAGCGTTTAAATTACGACATTTGCCGCCAACAAATAACAAATTTAATAACGTTAATGCATTTGTTCAATCTTAACTACATAGTTCGCAAACTCGAGTTCCTTAATCTAGACAATCACCCTTCGGGCCGTGACAAATAACATAAGGGCCAGAACAAAGCATGTGCATAAGAAATTTGTAAAAATTATTAGGAATTTGGCATACACCGCAGGACAGGTCTATTTTAAGCTTTCGCAAGCAATTTTCCAATCTTCTGATTATCGATAAACACTAACAAGTGTTATCAAGGCGTTACGCTTTTTATTACTTTTTAGGCTAACCTAAAATTGTTCACAATTTATGAAGTACTTTTTATTATTTTATGAATATTTACATATAATATTTTATATATTATTATATACATACACATATGTATGTATGTATTTTTAGCAGACTGCTTGTAAATGTAAGTGTATTATATTGAAATCGAGTGTATCGAAAGTTGTAAAAATAGTTGGTACTCCCAATAAACAATATATATATTTTTTGCGGGCATCCGTATTTTTAATTATATACATATATACACAATTTAAGGTAGTCCGAAAAGTTCAAAACAAAATTAAAAATAAATAATATTGCATTTTATGAAACTCAACTCCTAAAGTGGGTATCTGCCGATTGTACCGGCGGTCACGCTAGTGTTAAAGTACACATTACAGGTATGCTCTGAAGACCCTAATCGATTCTGAAAGTTATTTACTTATATTAGTGTGGTATGCTCAAACGTAGCAATATCGAATGCGATTATAGAAAAAATTAGGCAATCAGATTTTGAAACAGTGCGCGACTATATCACACACCAGTGGGGCCAAAACTTATGGCAATTTATTTTTATTGGTTTTATAAGATTATTTAAGGACTACCCTAATATGCAGACATATATTTCTAACCCTGAAAAGAGTTTGTCCGGAAAATAATAGGACTGATTTTCTTCCGCCGCGACTGTACTTTGATCGTGCGCGCACCGATTGGATTCGGTAAAGGGCGCTCCTAGCTAAGGGACGAGTGCCTGGTCAGTTGTCTCCGAATACCTGGAGAATCATTACAAAAATTTTCGCGCGGCGTGGTTTTGTGCTGCAAGCCGAAAAAGCAACATTCGTTAGCGCAGAGATACGCGATTAAATTTTGTTTGACTTTCGGTAAATCTGCGACAGAGATGTTGGATATGATCAAGCAGGCTAACCCAAAAGTTGCTTTAGTAAGAAGTGGTGTGTTTCGGTGGCACCAGGCCTCTTTTGAGGGCGGGGAAGAAGTCGCTGATGAAGACCGTGCTGGGAGACCTGCGACTTCGCCAAACACCGACAATGTGACTCGTGTGTCCTGGACAAAACGTCAACGCCAAGTTTTACGTGGAAGTCCTCAAGAGACTCAAACGAATAGTCAATCGGGTTCGACAAAACATCGCAGCCGATTGGAAGTTACGCCACAACAACGCCCCGGCTGACACCGCCTTTCATGTTAACAGCTACCTAACCAAGGCCAGCATCCCAACGCTTCCTACCGCCTTGAGCACAGATATGCCCTCCGGACTTTTTTGTTTCCTTGCTTGAAAAGGCCGGCAAACATTTTGAAACGACAGAGGATTTTCGAGTAAATCTTGTATATTAAGATTGCCGCGATGTTTATAAACCCCAAAAGAAAACGTCGGAGATAAAGTATATAATATTATATATACATAAATTATCACATAAAGAGCTGAATTAATTTAGCCATTTCCGCCTGTCTGTATATATGCGAACTAGTAACTCATTTTTTGAGATATTGCTCTAAAAGATTGTACACACCATTTTCTTCCCAAGAAGCTGCTGATTTGTCGGATATACCGATATCGGACAATTATAGCATAGAGCCATCATATACGAAGATATTTTTAAAATCGGACTACTATATACATAATTTAGCTGTCATATTAATTATCTAATCAAACGCAAGTCCTCTTATCGAAAGACTATTTAGTTTGCCGAGATATCTTGATGAAATTGAACGATGTAACCAAGTATATGGTATTGGGGTACCACCTTATAGCTGTCATACAAACTGATCAATGAAAATCAGTTTAAGAATCTTTTTATAACCTTTTATGCTATCAAAAATGTACCTATGAAGGGTATTATAGCTTCGGAGCAGCCAAAGTTTTTTTTCTTATTTTACTTATTACTTTATTTATTTATATTGGCTGTGAAGTTATAGTCACAATGAATGAATCATTGTCATTGTGAAACTAAATTGTCTAAACGTGCTTATAAATGTCTACAAAAATATGGCTGCTTATATGTATGTATGTATGTATGAGTGTATAAAAATGAAATGCCTTTACCCTCTAATTAACTAGTTTGATCGATAGATTACCACGTGCCTTAATAGTATATTTTTATATTTACTTTCATAGATAATTGGTTTCAGCCGCGGCAAATATTGTTCTACCATATAGCCCATTTTTAACGCATGCTCTTCATAGAGCCAGTGCCCCGTTATAGTGGTTTTATTCTTGTCATATGTGGGCCCTATCAGTTTTGTTATCTTGCAGGTTATTGATTTCCATCTACTCTGAGCTATTTGTACAAAATGCATATAGAGCTCTCTTTTGATCGTTTCCAGCGGACGAAGGAACATGTTCCTATGATTGCCAACCTAAATTTTGAAGTTCACTTGTCAGTGAGCTTAAAGTTTTCCAACAATTGTGTACTACACTATTATTAATCCATGGTGTCGACAATTCCAGCAGTGCTGCCTGGCTATCCGTGTATATGGTTGCTTTCCGTGACCTCCTGTGGTTATTCAATAGAGCAGGGTATTCTCACCCGACAATAACTATTGAAATCTAAAAAATGGAAGATTCTGATTCACCAAGGTTAAGCTAGTTCAATGTAGCGCTCTATCCATATTCTGTTCTGTTCGAACTTCTTAATTCATTTATTCATAAGGCCCAACTTTTTGCTACATTCCGGGGCAGTTGATACAGAAGCGCTGTGCCCTGCTCAGGTTGCATTTTGTATAAAATCGCGATTAGAGCAATGTAATATTTACAGATGAGTAAATTTTTATAATTTTCAATATCTTGAGACGTGTTTGGCTAAGAATAGGACAATAACTGAAGCTCGACCTTCCCAAGCGACATCGTTTCGCGCTATGGGCTCTTGAAAAGTTCCAAGAAGATCCGACTTTTTCGAGACCATTTTTGTTCTGCGATGAGGCCCTTCTATGGCTGAATGGGTACGTAAGCAAGTAAAATTGTCGCAGTTGGTACGAAAAGCAACCCGAAGAGATTCAAGAGCTGCCGTAAATGGCAACAGTTATCGCAAGAGCATAAGCGACTATTTGATGCCTAAAATTGAAGCTCGTGATCTCGTGATCTCGGCAGTTTCAACAAGATGGCGCCATTTCCCACACATCGCATCAATTAATGGATTTATTGAGAGAACGCTTCGGTGAGAAGATAATTTCATGGTTTGGGCCGATCGATTGGCCACCAAAAACGTGTGATATCACACCGTTAGACTCATTCCTGTAAGGATATGCCTAAAGTTGGAGTAAAACACCATGCGTGTCATTCGCCAGTTACCAGTCGAAATGCTCGAACGAGTCATCGAAAATTGGACTCAACGGATGGATCATCTGAGACGTGCAGATGAGAACATTTAAAAGGGGTGAACTTCAAATGGAACACTCTTTATAATAAATCAATGTACATATTTGTTTTAGGCACAACATTTTCCCCAATAAATGCTACCTACACTTTGGACAATGAAAACATTACTTCTTGCACACACTGTAGTACTTCGGTAGTGAAATCCATTCGTTTGTTTCGCACTACTTTTTCATGCAATTTTCATTGTTATTGTTTTCGTTGTAAATGTTACAAATAAATTTATTATAGCACACATTGTGGCCGATAAAAGCGAGTTTGCAGCCATATATGATTACAATAATCAAGTGCAAAATAATTGGATTGATCTTGGCCACTGGCATTATTACGACACACGGCAACATTGTCCGACGAAGCGGAGAAACTAGTTAAACAAACGAAATACAAATATTTACTCGCCCATACATATGTATATACGTATGTATATGTTCATATGTAATTGAAAAAGTGAATCATAAAAATTACAAAACACCAAATGTAAACAGCAGGCAATAAAAGTACGCACGTTTAATTACATACACACATACTAACATACAAGTAGATATTTGCGCGCTTATCCACAGTGTATTAAAAAAGTGTAGGAATCCTATTGCGTGCCATACCTGAACGAACAGTGCGGCATTTAACATATTTAATGCATAAAATAATTCCTACTCAAGGTCCCAGGAGCTTTCCAGTGCTTTGAAAAGCATTAAACATTTTTTGTGTGAAAAGGCTAGAAAAGTTAACAGTCTCATTAACAACCATCTACTGGTTTAGTTCTGGTTAACTGCTTTTTCGGTAAAGAACCTAATTTTAACCAGAACTTAATCGATAAATAGCTGATAACCAGCCTTTAAAAAAACGGCTCTTACTCATTACTTCTTCTGCTTTATACACACCGCTTACGCGATTATAGCCGAGTTTACAATAGCGCGCCAGCCGTTGTTCTTTTTTTTCTGAGGTTGTTTTCTTCTTTCCATTGCTACTGTTTTTTACGTGACAAACCTAGCTCTCAACCCTGGGGAGAGGATGTTTCGCTTTCTCACTTTAGCTCGCCATGAAAGGCATGGTTTTTGGCTACCCAGAAAATACTTGGTCTAAGACCGGAAGTCATCAGCTGCTTGAGCAATATATAAAAGAACCTCGTGTCACTCCCAAGTGAATGTAGCTCAGAGAACTTTCCTCACTTGCTTAGACGTTGGAGCAATGACAAATTTTAAGGCTCAGAGAAGTTATTCTCAACCCTCACGTATCTTAAAAAAATAAAAATTGTCGATAAGTGTTAAATAGCTTCGAAGGTCTAACATCAACTCTAACCTTCCCGGACCACCAAGATTAGTTTAGAGCCTCATAAGTTAGGTAACATACCAACTTCTTAAATTAAATTCTTAATAAAATTATTTTAGATATAACCTCTTGATAACAAATTTTTCCAAAACACATAAGTTTAAGTTAAGCTCGGTTAAATGATCGATCCGAAAAGGGATCTCACTTGAATAGCTTAAACACGTTGTGGCACACAGAACTTCTATTAAAAAAAAAAATAACATGAAGGACCTTATAAATCGACAAAGCCAGCTTTTCACAGCTTTGTTGAGGTGGTTAATATCAGTTTCGGCTCTCCTGCTTCGACGAAGGTATGACTACCAAGATGTTCCAGCCTCAGTTTGGAAAAGGCTGGACAATGGTTAAGAAATCGCCTGGCTGTTGGCTAAAGCTGGTCTTTGACCGTCGCCTGCTAAGCGCAAGCGAAATTCATAGGTCCAGTGCTAGAGTGCAAAATGACAATCCGATGTCAGTGGGGTACTAGTGCGTTTGGTTACCTAAAATGCTTTGCAGTTTCCAAACAAGCCGCTATGGTGAAGCATCACTACAGGGTTGTATCATAAGCATTAAGTGAGTAGACTTGAGAGGGCTTGCAAAAAGGAGGTTATATTGAGAGATTTTTTGAAAGACAACCATTAATACAAGCTTAGATTAAAAATTCAGATCCATAGTTTTCCGATGTCTAGTGACGCGATATTTATTCTACCGAAATATTTTAGAATATGGGTTTTCCTAAAATTTCGAACTGTCTAGATAGAAAAACGAAAATATTTTTATAAAATTTTTGAAATCTATGACTTGTTTTGGAACACTGTGTGTCCAAAATAAAATTCCTTACATAGCTCTTTGAAGGATTTCTTCATAATTTTCCTTATGATTGCCGCATATTTGTCTGTGTACATAGTATATGGCTTTTTGTAAAATCGGTGGATAATTGCTTTTACGGTTGTTTTATTTGCACTTTTCAAGTGTGCTTTTACGCCCTATCCGAGTAAACATGACCAGTTTGACGGCTAAAGATCAATTACGTTTCAGCAATGGGCAACGAACAAACACTCCCACATACGTAAAGTGTCTATAAAGGGTGTTTTTAGTGGTGTTAAAATTTGTTTTAAATAAAAAAAAGAAAAATATGTGAAGCGTTCAATAGTTCACAGAGCTTATGTCCACATCAACTGTCCTGTGTAGACATCTGTCGATCAAACTTTGCACAAGTTCCTCCCTTCATCATTGGCTAACTTATTACACTTTATCGCGCTTTTTAAAATTTAAAAAGATTTCACTGTAGAAGTAGAAGAAACTTCCGAAGACCCAAAACATTTTGGTCCATGGGTGGAACGTGACGTGATCACCAGCCAACCACTTTGTGTGAAAAAGTGGTTAAAATTGGAGCAAAAGTGTACCAACAGGATATTTTCGAGGGCGCGGAGAAGCAATTAAGCATTCTTCGTTGTTTAGCTTTTTATCTTCTAGCAAGATTCTGCTTCAGCACACAAAGTAATAAACACCAGCAGTGGTTTAAAAGCAATATTTCAGGTGCTTTAACTATGGATGATTGGACATCAGAAGCCCCGATTTGATTCCATTGAACTACGGAGTTAGGGAACATGAGCTGTCGAATAACCCACAGAAATTTGAAGAGTTTCAAAAAATATTTCGTAAATCCAGAAGACATCTTTGGCGGCATCGCCCTTCTCCCATCAGGGCATGGACGCAAATCAGCGCTTTGTTGAAGAACTTCGCTTTGATACGGATTATATGTAGACGACCGGGGTGAATACCAGGACTCGGCGACTGAGTCTGTCTCATTTATATTATATATCCACTGTAGCATATGCCACAAGGACTTACTCTTATCAGTCCTTGTCCCGTCCATCGCACTTCTTGGACCACGGTGATATCAGCACACCAGCCAGCCCATCAGCGGCACCTTCCCAATTAACGGACCGGACACTCCAGGTGTGTGCCTTTACATCGTAATCCTTAATGCGTTTGCCGTGGTCGTCATTAAAAGGGAGGTCGCTTATCCGAAACCGTTTTCTTATTTTCATTGGTGGGTAAAAGAATCGTTTCGGGCCATGGTACTCAGAGTACTTTTCTAGATATCATAATATGGTATTATAGCTTCGTTTAAATCGGAGTTACCTTTTTTCCTTGTTTTTAAATCATTTTGAGAAGTTTGTTATACGTTTGCCAAGCAGAACGAGGCTTGGAAACGATGTGTTTTTTACTAAAATGTAATGAACATGAATGTGAAATCATATGCTTTGTTTAACAACTGGTTTGTCAGCTATCAGTCTGAGAACTCTAAATTTCAAGAAAACATTATCTTCATGGAAACCACACCAGATAGTATTTATTTCTGGAAGAGAGTACAATTTGAGAGCTTTTCTATAAGTTGAGCATGCAAAAGGAGAGTCTTGAAAGCCCATATCAACATGTTTATCGGGTAAATCCCAGGAATAAGGAGTGAAAGTACCACGCTAAGGCTTGCCGATTTAAACAGGGTTAGATCTCCATATATAAAACAATACGCCGACCAAACTTCGGACGCGATTAACTGCCATTCACAGTGGATCCATTAACACCTTCGGCTCCACTTCAGTGAAGGGCGTACTTGGAGTCAAACCGTCATCCATTGCAAACTAAGAGCTCAAGTTGTCGCGAAAAACAAGAGTGATCCTTGCGCAGCTTCATTTTTGATACTGTAGCAGGTTAAACTCCTACTTATGCAGAACACATCCTGGCATATCAAATATATGTCCAGCGTGCAATGAGTTTCCGCATAACACTAGCCACCTTTTTGCAAGCCCTGCTAACCCTACACATCTGACACCCTACACACTTTGGTCCGACTACGTCGAAACAGCACGTTTACTGGATCTACCGTTGAATTATATCGATGACGACTTACATATTTAATCCTTACCATCCTAACGGAGTTTATGTACCCGTTACAACAACAAAAATAGTGAAAGTACCATATTTCTAAGACTCAAGTTGTAATTCTTCGAATGGATAACTCAACAAAGTACCAGAAGCAACACCCTATATATCCAGCAGCCGCTACACACACATACAACTACCTAAAATCTGGTGATCCACGGTGTCTAGGCCATCAGGCTAACCAAGCATGGAGCTGATAAACGAACAAACCAGCTAGCCAGCCGTCCAGTTAACCGGCCAAGCACGACCGCCGTAGTCGGGAGCGTGCGGCATAAACAAAGTAAGACGCAAGCACTTGAAAATAAAAGTAATTGCGCCAACAACACTTCAACTGTTAAGTGTGTACTTTAAGCAAAGCTACCGAAAGCGTGCATATACTATACATAATATAAATGTATGTATTTGTATATATGTATCTATGTATTTCTATGTGTATTATATGTAAGTGTGTTTGTGATTTATAAACACATCAATGTTTTTATTAAAAGTCCGATTGTTGCCAGCGTCATTGTCGGTGTTGCAATCGCTGAGATGACAAGAAGCCCGAATAAATGGCCATGCGAGTCGTCTTAGCGCCGACGCACACAAAGATACACACCCATATGTATGTATGTTGGCTGTCGCGTTGCAACACGTGTGCTTTGGCTGTGTTCGGCATTGAGCGCGAAGCTGTTGATAATTTGGGGCCAAAGCGGCTTTGCTACTGTCTGTCTGTCTGTCTGTCTGTGATTGGAAGTGGTCAAAAATCAAAAAAAGAAGTGACAGTCACTTTGTTTTTGCTTTTATTTTTGTTGTACAGTTTATGCAGTTCATACACTCATAGTTTTACAATATTCATCATGACATTAACGGCTTGCACTTTTGACGGCTAACTGTTGCATAACGGTTTTTTGCATGTTTTAATTTTTCTTTCGCTTTTTATAGTTTTCGATTATATTTTTTTTTGTCTTGTATTTTCTGTTGTTGCTATTATTAAATAGTAACCCAGTTCCATGATAGTGAGCTTGTAAGTGCAGGCAAGTGGAAATACCGTTATGTGCTATTAATCAGTTCACCATATGGCAATGTTAAATTCATAACCGAACTTGTTCTTTACAAGTTGTTCACTATTTTGCGTTTTTCCTTTTGCTTAGCGCATATTTTCGCGCGATTTCGCCTTACATTTTTACCGTTACATTCGCACGTATATTATCTTTTGCTGGATTATGGTGATTTATGGTGGCTTTGAATTCCGATTGAGACTTGTTTTATTCATTTTTTTTTGTTTTTTTTTTCACACCGAGAGCAGGAAAAATTTGAAAATAAATAATAGTGCAACAAGGCAATTAAAAGTGCATAAAAATTTTTAAAAGTATCATAATTCACAAATGACATGCAATTTTATTTTGTAATATGGTGCTAACTCAAGCTGCTATAGACAAGCTGCTACATACATATAAATACATATTCGATAGATTGCAAATTGCTTAGTTATTAAATTAATGGAAATGACTTTTTGGAAGCCTTATCTAGTGATATCAAGATCCTCTCTATTTTTGTAGTACGATTTGTCTTTCACTTCCAAATAGGCCGATGAAATTTTCTTCCCAACGAAATCTGACAACAGGAAATAGTCGTTGGGGGCCATATCAGGAGAATACGGCGGATACGGAAACAATACGAAACCCAATTTTGGGAACGTTGTCATCATTATCACTGACTTATGCATTGTTTTGGTGAAATAGCACTTTCTTTTCCTTCAAATGCGGTCGTTACTCGGCGGTTTCGTCCTTAAAATGGTCCAATAACGCTATGTAATAGTCGCTGTTGATGATTCTACCTTTTTCAAGGTAGTCAGTAAAAATTAGTCCATGCGCATCCCAAAATACAGACACTATAACCTTGCCAGCTTACTGTTGGCTACCAGATTGTTTGGGATGTCGAGAGTCATAATATTTTCTTTATTGTATTTGGCCTTTTTTTTACTCCTTAACCATTTTCTGATTCCTAAGTTTTATCCTAGCTCTGTGGTAAAAGTTCACAGATAAATGAAGAAGACTTCGCTGAAGTAAATTACTGATTCAAGCAGATATGCTCTTTCACATAAAAATCTTGGAGAGATATTGGTTAACGCTTTGTCGTACAATTGTGGTAGGTGTCTTAACGTTAACCCAAAAAGAAAGACTGTTACACTTCAGGCAAAGAGCAAAACGTGCTGTAAGGCATTATTAGGAAACACTTGTCGTAATTTTATGTTCTTCATAGGCTTTAAGTCCTAATCCCATTTTTAGAAAATTTAATTTTACTTTTTTTTTCTTATTTTTTGTAGCAGAACAAAATGGCCAACAAACCGAAATTCAACTTTGAAAGTGAGCCACAGGTGACCATCGACGATGTGGACGACAATGACGAGGACCGGATTGCTGCAAGCTTCGCCGGACGAACACTATTCATAACAGGCGGCACCGGCTTCCTTGGAAAAGTGTTGGTGGAAAAATTACTCAGGTAACTGACACCAAAAACAAACGTATTCAAGACCACGAAATGTACGTGTCGCTGCGGCTTGCAACGTGATGGCGATTAATTTGCTGCTAAATGGCACCACTGCATTTATCATTTGATTTACTTATACATCTACTTACGTTTTGCAGGTCCTGCGGTCAGTTGAAGAAGATCTATTTGTTAATTCGACCAAAGAAGGGTAAAAATCCCCAAGAACGCATTAAGCACATTTTCAGTAATGTGGTGAGTCATGAATTCTTTACTTCACCCACCCCCGTCTGCTATGCTTAATTCCTAACGGTAAATACTTATTTCTGTCTCTCTCTCTCACTCTCTTTCGAAAGCTATTCGACATGGTTAAGCAGCAACGCGGCGAGGCACAAATTCTCAGTCTGGTGCAGGCCATAGAAGGTGATGTTCTGCTTCCGAGTTTGGGTATTTCAGAAGAAAATTTACACAAACTCCGTGAGGAAGTTTCCATCGTTTATCATTGCGCGGCGACCATACGGTGAGCTAGACAATTTACAAAGTAATTTAAAAATGTTAAAGTTAAAGTTCTTTCTCTAACTAAATATTCACCAACAATATTCAAATATACGTACCTTCGGTTATAATGGCTGGCTGTCACGCCATACATGTGGTTATCGGTTGATGTCTAATTTTGATACTTTATCTAGTCCCTTGAACTGAAAGGCCCATAGATATCTAAGCATAGAGGTGTTCTTGTGTCTCTCTCAAGCCTCCTTCCCTATACTTTATGTGTTTATCGTCGTTAGTCATGCCCATTAGGCTCGCATGCGATGCCAGTAGGTTGTGACCTGTCATTAGACAAACAACCGTCCTACGGTCCTTTCCTGATGGATGGCACTTTTTACAGTGTTATCAGTTATTTGTTTCTGGAAATTCCTTTCTGTTCGAGAAATCAAAACATTTATAGCCGCTACATCTACTGCCTCCCTGATTTTGAGCGAGCGTTCTGAGCTATCTCAGACGCTTTCTTTATGAGAAAATCCTCTGCAGTATTTCGGAAGTGCAGTATTTTCTTGAAGGGTCGCCTTAGATTCATTTCCGAGCAATAAATTGCTTCGCCCACTCCATTAGCCATTTTCGATCAGCTGACTCTCATGCTTTTGTGCCACCCTCTTTTAGAGTGACTTAAAACCTTCTCCCCCCTAATAAGAGTAAAGCATAAATGAATACGGCTTTATTCATCAACCCACTGTCAATTGGTGGTAGGTTGTGTAACTTTCTAGTTCCGCCGTCGGTGTTGTTCTTCGCGTTAGGCTTAACTGCCGCTGTGTAACGTCAATGCATGAGGTCAAGTTAGGGGCTCGTTGAACCTCGGGGCTTTGCATGTCCTAGTTTTGTGCCATATTCGTCTTATTGGCAATTAGGAAGCTCCCCATCCCTATTACAGCTTTGTTCTCTGCATTGACTATAAGTTTGGCTGATTTACTTTCACATTTTTTCAGAAGCTCATTAGCTACAAGTGATACAAGATGATATTGTAATAGGAATGGGGACAGTACACTCTCTGAGGAGTTCCTATTTGCGCTAATCTAACCCACTGGCTTCGTTCCATTCGGCACTAATCCTCCTGAAGCTCAGTAGAACTTTTATCCATGCTATAATTACAGGCTCTATAGAGGCTGCTTCCAGACTTTTAGCGTTTGCTCTGTTGAAAAAATTGTTGACTGATCGACTTATGTCAAGAAATACGCCCAGGGCATAGCGAGTGAAGTGCAGTATCAGTGGATTGAAAGCAACTAAATATAGAACATCGAAGTATGTATATTTCCCAAAGAAGATCTACAATGACGTCACTTCACGAAGGCCAGATATTTAGGGGAAAAAAATTCTCAATTTGGAATTAGGGCCGATAGTGTCAGAAAAAAATAAACTAAGCCTATTTAGCGATAAAAGATAGGGAAACCCATCCAAGTTAATCTGAGCTAAAATACCATTATATATTTTACTCAAAACTTAAAAAATGCTGTATATTTTTTCCACCTATTTTTATAATTATTTTATCAATTATCCTTCGCATCCAATTTTAAATACCTATCATTTTGACTTTCTAAGGAAGCTTGCAGCAGTGGCGCCTGTGAACTTTGTACGTCTTGCTCAGAAGGTCTCTAAGCCAAATAAGCTATATAGGCATTATACTTGGGGTTGATTCCATTAGAGACGCCTACATGAGCTTCAGCATATGCTGTTAAAAATTAATTGAGGTCTCTTAAACATTCTGGATTCTCTTTTCCGTAACGCAGAAAAGTCTGTCTGTTGCTGAGCTCTTTCGAATGTACTTTTCGCGATCTGAATGTTCTTTCTTCTACTACTTTGTACATCTGATTTTGTAACCTCCAAGTAAGATATCTTGAAAAAATTTTCTAAATCTAATCTAAAGCAATAGAAACTCTCTTAATTTGAGACGTATGAGTAGTAGCTCTTTTTAACAGTTATTAAGCTTTTGAATGTATATATAACTGTGATCTTCAAATACGTAGAGCTCTCAGGCAAAAATTCAGTTTAAAACAATCTTTACTTAATAAATATTATTAATTCAAAATTTTCTTCTCTTACAACAGTTTCGACGAGCCCTTACGCAAAGCGGTTTTCATGAATACACGCGGTACACACTATATGCTGAAGGTGGCGGCTACAATCAAACATCTAGACCTAATAGCTTACGTCTCCACTGCTTACTGTCATCTGCATATTAAGACACTCTACGAGAAGCCTTACGATCCACCAGCAAATCCTCACCACGTGATGCAAGCTTGCGAGTGGCTCAGCGATGACGAAGTGTGTACAATCGAGAAGAAAATCTTAGGTGACATACCCAACACTTATGCCTACACCAAATCTCTGGCTGAAGCGCTGGTCGTGGAGAAGTTTAATGAATTGCCCGCCGTGATACTGCGGCCCTCCATTGTCATACCGATCTGGAAGGAACCGCTACCCGGTTGGACAGACAATATAAATGGACCGACCGGCTTGCTAATTGGCGCCGGTAAAGGTGTCATACGCACGATGTACTGCAACTCCTCGGGTTATGGCGACTTTTTACCCGTGGACATAGCTGTAAATGGCATGTTGGTGGCTAGTTGGCGTTTTCTAACGGCCACCGATCGCAGTAAAGTTAATCGTGTGGCGCATATGACCAGTTCGAATGATATTAAAGTGTCATGGAATGAGATTATCGAATGCGGCCGTTGGGTAATTGAGAATAAGATACCGCTTAATGGTGTAGCCTGGTATCCGGGTGGTTCAATGAAGTCCAACTATTATTTGCATGTCGTGTGTATGGTGCTCTTCCATTGGATACCGGCGTTATTTGTGGATGCGCTATTGATACTGTTGCGGTATCCGCCAGTGTGAGTGTTTTTTTACTTATATTTTTATGAAAATCTATATGTTTTTTTAATTATACACGCGCTTTCCAGTCTCTGTCGTGTGCAGAAACGCATCAGTAATGGTTTTCAAGTGTTCGAATACTATGCGAATAATATTTGGAATTTCGATAACACCGAGGTGGTTAACATACGTACGTTGATGAATAAGAAGGAGCGGCTCACCTATGTTATAGAGAAGATCGACGTGGATCTGATTGATTATTTCACGCAGTGTATACTCTGTGCACGCCGTCTGATACTGAAGGAGAGCGATGATACCATACCTGCTGCTAGAAGGCATATGAAGATGTAGGTTATTGAGTTATTGTGTAATAAAAATAACCGTTTATTTTATTTATAAACAAATTTTTTTTTTTTTTGTAGCATGTGGTGCTTGGATAAGCTCGTTAAAGGCCTATGGATCGCACTGTTCGGCTATTTGTTATATCGTTACGTGTTTGCCGGTTATTTTACTAACATTGCGACATTAGCTCAACCGCTGGAGACATTTTAGTTTGGTTTTAATACTATAAATAATTTGTTTTATTATTGTTTACATTACGAAAATATTAGCTTAATTTTTATACCAAATAACAATGTAATTTGTTGAGTATTAGTATACGAGCGTAAGTTGGGATCTGCAAATACTTAATAAAGAAATAGAATATAAAAAATAAAAAACTACAAATGCTTGTTTATCATAAATCGAAACATTATGTATTTTAATTGTTTTCAGCAATGCAAATTTGCCATCTCTATAGTTTTGTAAAGAAAATAAACGCTCACACTGCCAATCTATCCTAACATTGGAAAAATGTTTTTTTTCTCAATTAATTTGAATTTTGCCCACCTAACGATACAGTACGAAATTGAAAATAAACAAATAAAGCAAATTCGGTAACTACATGCTGTACTAAAAATTATTGACATTAAAATTATTTCATTCGAATCACCCTGTTTGCCTGTTATTTTAATTATTGAGGCCTATTATGTTTTGCGAAAAATCGCTGCCAATTAGAAATGCAAAAAAACTAAAATATACGCTATATGCAATAGTTTCGATTAATGTGCTTTTTAATTTCTCACTTTTGTGGCACGCCTTTTAACATGTTTCGATTTCCAATCGTTTCAGTGTACCTCCACACCTGCGACAAAAGCTGCACTGAAACGAATCCGTGTATCAAATCGAAAGAATTTATCGTGAATGTGTGTTATTCACGCAAAGGGCAATGCAGCAAAGATTGGGACAACTTCAATTGCAGGAGAAGCAGATAAATTATACGTCACAATTAGCATTGTTGGACAAAAGTAACTTTAGTGTGTATAACAAAAAATTAACTACTACGCCGTCGCATTTTTAGTTAATTATTTATATTATTTGCATGAAATAGTAAACAACCATAGAGTAAAGTTGCGTCACCTGCCGGTATAGGTGCTGATTCAATTTACGGTGCGGCAAATACTTATTTACATATTACGCTTTCATTCGGTGCTTGAAAAACAAACTCTAAAGTGCAAAATCATGTCCACCACGCTGGAGGGAACACTTAGTAAATGGACAAATGTGATGAAAGGTTGGCAATATCGCTTTTTCGTGCTAGACGAGAATGCTGGCCTATTGTCATACTATACGGTGAGTTCTGACCTTGAATGCTAGCCAAAAATTTTCAACCGCTGGTTATAAATGCGAAACATAAAAGCTGAAAATAGTTTAAAATTAAGGGCGCGGCAGCAGTTAATTACGCATCATGATTAATGTAGTCAGTCAAAATATAAATGTATACAATTGTGTGCATGGCTCAACGGTGTATTTAATAAGCGTTATCAAATCATACTCCTTTAGCAGCGTATAGCTGCTGTAAGTGTAATCCACTGATAACATTGATTCCTTCGTTTGTTGATAGCTGCTATTATGATAGCCTCAATATGTTTAAGAATAACATAGTAATACCATTATGATAAATCTAATGCACTGATTCCAAATGACTATTAACAGAACTTGAATTAATTCAATATCACACAATTTATTAAATAAACGTCACATTTATCAGAAGGTCTTAGTTTTGTTACTGAACTTTTGAAATTTGTTTTTAGTTTTATCTTTTCAGTTGTGTATATTTATGTATGTGTATTCTGATGGAACTACACGCACTTTTTATATTGACAAATATGCCTAATAAAATATTTTTAGACTTCTGAATTAAATTAAAAAAACAAAAAAATCATAAATAGCAATAAAATTTGTGCATGATGGTATATTAAAAGAGACTTTATTTTTTTGTTTACTACGGAATTCTTGAAATTTCGACCTAACACACACCTCAAAGGTGAAATAAGCCTTCTTTTAGAGTTTGTAAAAATTCGAAAATTTCTATTGCGTCTTAATTCTTTAATTTAAAATTATATAACTCATAAGTATTAAAGATGTGTAGAGTTAGACCTTATATCATATATTTAGTTCGAAGTTTGTTGGTGCTTACATTATTTTCTACGAATTCATGTACAATTTGATTTAAAAATCACAGTAGCATATAGCAAACTTACCAATTGAACGATCAAAATTAGGGAATAATTTAAGTTTATTTTACGAGCTAATAACAAGAAATTTAGCATGATCTCTTCAATCAATACCAAATGCTTTATAAAAATTAAAATATTTGCGAGAGATATTATTACCAAAACTTACTAAAACAAAACTTCTTATGAGTTTTTGTTTAAACAATTTTTCAAGACCATTTAGTTATAAGCAGCTTACACAAAACTATAAAAATTAAATTTATTACAATAACAAATACAACTAAGCATTAACTGCTCTTATTACTAATTCTACTATTATTAGCAGCTTTGTAAGCCTTATTATAGAAATCATAAAATCCATAGAATATAACAATCACAACGATAGAATAGTAAGTTGTAACCCACTTGGATATTTCGCAGCGAAACATCAAGAATCCCGCTTGGATAAGAATCAGCACGAATTGTATCATTTGAATAGTGGTAATCGATTTCTTGATTGGTGTTAAACGCTTTATAGTTTCCGCATCGCACACAGCTGCGGCCAAGTAGTAGGCATACATAATTACATGCACAGTGGAATTGAGCAAAATCGGATACAAAGGTGAGGTACCTGAGAAAGTAAAGATTGATAACAATGCAATGATTTACATTGGATTACTTACCTCTATAATCCGTACACAGGATATATATTAATGAAACAGTTGAGCAGTGATGGAATACATGCAGATATGACACCTGATTCTGTTTTTTACGTAATACGAATACAATAGTTTCCGACAGCTCACTAATCTTTAGCCAGAATGTAAAGTATGTGACGCGATTAAACAGATATTCCGAATATGAGTTCGGTTCTAATAAAAGGCAATCCCAGAAATGAAAAACGCTTGTTGAGGCTATACGGAAAATCTGTAGAAATAAATATGTGCAATTTAAATATAAAATATATGTGTTATGCATGTATAAATTTACCCCAGTGATTATATAGATACATGACAGCATTTGCATTGCATTGTAGACTATAATGTAGGTCTTTAACTGGTACGGCTCACGATCCTCCATATAACTGCAAATAAAAAAGTTTTATATTCAAAACAACATGACAAATGTGCGTATTTGTAACACATATTTATTAGAATTGCACAAGTTCAAGCTAATAATTATATAGCATGAGCTTAAACATTGATCTTCTGTATTGAAATGCTTGCCCTTTGTTAATTGTACTTTCATTGGTTTTTTTTTTTTTTTTTTTTTTTTTTTTTTTTTTTTTTTTTTTTTTTTTTTTTTTTTTTTTTTTTTTTTTTTTTTTTGTATTATGTGCTTCCTGTGTGTATATGCGTATATTGTGCATACATACATATGTATTTGAGTAGCAGACCTTAAATTCAATTTAATTGTTTAACGATTTTTCCACGTTTATTTATTAATTTATTTGTACGCTTAAAGGGCGACGGCATACTTTGAAAGAAATTCACTTCCCAGCCTAATTATTCTCATGAATTTCCGATCAAATGCTAATTAATTTGTCCTAAAAGACGCTTTAACCGTCACACCGAGCTCAATAAAGCACGCGTACTAATTAAATTCTTGTAAAATAAGACAATTATGTAATGTGGTTTTATTTACCGCCTATCATTTGCGGAAATGCAAAGATAAATAGACTCAAAATACGTATGTATGTATGCAGTTTTGTATGTATATACATATGGATGTGTGCACCTCATTTGTGTTAAAAGTCTATGGAAAATTTTTAAAAATATTCATAAGGTAAATTTATTAAATTTCTTAGTTCGCAGATGTCGATATATAAATAGAAATTTTAGGTTAGGTTTTTAAGCGATTTTTCGAATGTTGCTTTAATAACTAAAATGATTTACATATAAACGATTACCACAATATTATTTAGCTTATCAGTAGTGTGTCGGGAACTAATGAACATTTCTTCAAGTTATAGTGAAAATTATAATTATGAAATTTTTATCATACTTTTTTTGTTTTTTTAATATTGACAGTTAAATAAAAAACTTAGCAAGAATGTTCTAAAAAATTTTGCGAAATTTAGCTTACGCTGGAATTATGGATTTATAATATTTTTAAACTTAAAATTTATATATTTTGTGTAAATGATTCTTTGTATATACATATTGATATGTATGTATGTATTTCCTCATAGTATATAATTAAAAAACTTACTTCGGTAATATTTTATAAATTAACAGCAAATATGCCATCAAAACCGCAAATATGAACATGGGCGTACCCAACCCAAACCACTCCTCCATCTCGTTTGCTATCAAATATGAAAAATAAAAGTTAAATAATATATCTTAATATAATTTATACATAAATATAAAATTCTAAAATAAGTTTTTTAAGTACATCTGTCTGTCCGCCTTTATATATGTATGTGAACTCAGTTTTGTGGCATTTTGCATACGTTTTTTTCGCACCAAGAAGCTGCTTTTTTGTCGGAACCGCCGATATCAGACTACTATGGCATTTAGTTGCCATACAAACAACCGAACAAAATCTACTTCTTATATGGAAAACTTTCTCATTTGACGAGATATCTTCATAAAATTTTGTATGGGTTGTTGTCCAAAGCAACGGCACAATCTTCGTAGAAATTGTTCAGATCGGACCACTATAGCATAAGACTGCTGAACAAACAGTTCTTATATGAATAGCTTTTTTATTTGACGAAAAATTTTCATGAAATTTTGCATGGATTTTTGTAGACGGTAACGACATAATATACTAAGATATTGTTCGGATCGGACCACTACAGCATATACATAGCTGCTATACAACTTCCCGAACAAAATCAGATAATGATCTCTTAATATCCTTTTACTTATACTATAAAAAATGCACCTGTGAAGGGTTTTATAGCTTCAGTGCAACCGAAGTTAATGTTTTTTTTTCCAATTTTGTATGAATTTTGACGTTATTATATAAAATTTTTGCACGAAGTACACATTTTTTTATAAAATAACAGACGTCAATAGAAGTCAAGGAAAAATCTGCAATTTATATGATAATGTTTAAAATGATTTTTTTTTGGCATACTAACAGGTGCAGCTGTAATCCACCTCGTTCATATTGGGAAAAATATCCATTTCACACACACACACAAATACTGTTTCGTTCACAAAATTAAATAATAATATATTCCACCACAACGGTTCGGTAGATGAATCCTTTTTGCTTATTATCCTTTCGACTTTATGTTCTGATATAGTTTAACGGTATTGTGTAAGACGCGCTGAAGTCAAGACAAGACGCACCAAACTGCCTTTACTAAGTGGAGAATAAATGCAGTATGGGCGCTTCAAGAACCCAAAGCACCGATTGGACGGAAAAAGAGTGTAGCTGCGTGTATATTTAAAAAACGAGTCACTAAAAACTAGCAAAAAATTTAATATATACATTTAAGAACCAGACGTCCCTTACAGTAATATATACGTACATATGTATGTACTTATGTATATGCATATATGTAAATGGTAAATAGTATATACTATATTTGTGTATATGTATGTATGTATGTATATAGTAAATATGTGTAAATACACACAAAACGCAATTGTATGCGATATTGAACCTTTAAGCTCGGCTCTTCCAGTGCTACATTTTTAATTAGCGTATTTTGAGTTATTTAAATGATTGCATGGAAGAAGCGACAAGTGTGTTGCCGATCGATTAACATTTATTTTAATTTTCTTGAAATAATTTTTTTTCTTTTTTTGCCTTTTATCATTTTTATTTATTTATTTATTTTTTTTTTTTAATTTAAATTTGTGATTTTTGTCACACTACAAAGTTGCATTGAATAGTTGCATTAGCATGAAACACAATTGAATTGAATTAATGCAGAGGCCTACTATTTTATGTACATATATATATACAAGTTCTTGATGCCGTATGTAAACGAGTTTGTATGAACGCCAGTTAATTCAGCCATTGGAGCGAACGTACATCGATTAAATGCATTTTCTTGCATAACTTTATAAACGTGCATGTGTACATACATACATACATACATATATACACATGCACGTGCATACATATAATTGTTTTTGTTTAGCATACACCTTCTTTGCACGTGCCTTTTGTCAAACGTCATTCATAAGGCTTTCCTTTACCGTTATAAAACGTCTTCAATTGGATGCTTGCAGCTCTTGGTAGGGCCACCTTACCCACTCACCGATACCCGTTTCGATTACTTTATTGATTTTAAATGCAATCAAACACTTGTTGTTCATTAACTCGTTAAAAGATGTGTGCTGCCTTAACAAATCTATATATTTACACACATACATACTGACTTACCTATATTTACTTACACACCTTCGTACATTCCTTTATCGCAAATTTCTCATATGATTTTCCTTACCGTTATTTGCAGTCGAAGGAGAAAATGATGAAAGGTGTACGTCGCGGCTGCGTGCGCCTCAAAGATGCTGTTATCGGCATAGACGATCAAGAGGATAACACCTTCACAATAACTGTGGATCACAAGACATTTCACTTTCAGGTATGTACGGTGAGGTTATTTTTGAAATTTATTTTAAGTTTTTGTAGAAAATATTAATTCATATTAAAGAAAATTATGCATATAATAGTTAAAGAAGAAGCGGAGTAGTCAACTGTTTGCGTTAGAACTAAACACAAAGGTCAACTGAGTGTTTCGAGTCATGTCCAAATTTCCGTCTGTTGTTGTTGTAACGGCAGAATTCTGCCGAGTTGACAGTCCTTGGCCGGATAAAAATCCGGGTCCGTTCCGGTTTTCGTACACCCGACTGTCGTGGGAACGGCAAATTTCCGTCTGTTTGCAAACTGCAGAATCTTTATAGATATTTGTTTGGAATTTGACCAACAGTCGAGCAGATAATGAAGTCATGATTTTTTATAAAAAATTACTCGTTATTGTTGTTTCTGTAGTGGCGTATTTGTCTTCCAAAAATGCTGTTTGTTTCAATACACATCTCTTGCCTGAGGCCCAGAAGTGCGCGTTTTCGATGGAACGCTCCCATAAAACCCCTGGTGTCAGTCGGTTTGATGTAATCATATAACTCGTTAAAAGATGTGTGCTGCCATGGGTAAAAAATAGCGTTTTTTTTAATAAATTTTTTCTCACACAAAATATGAAATATTTTATTAAAATTTTTTTATTTTTACAAACATATACTATTAACAAAGAAATTCTGAAATTTTTGAAAAAATATTTTGAACTTGGTCATTGCGACGCCATTTGCGGTGACCCCTCGGATAAATATGCGCCCTCGTTGGCAGTATAACAGCATATTGTAAAGTGAAAAAATACGTCTTTTAGTTAAAACCTTAACTTAGAACTTGGACGAAGATAAAAAAACTAAAAATTGTATTTTTGGCAAACATTTTTACAAAAAAAAAAAGAAAATTGCTCCACATTTTTTTTTAAATAGTTGTAATAAAAAAAATCCTTCGTCCAAATCTTTAAGAATTGTATCTCAAACAGCTGTGTAAAATTTTAGGAAGATCGGTTGAGTGGTTCCCAAGAAATCTTGGCAATCGACTTCAAAAACACGGTTTCGAAAAACTCGCGCTTAAATACAAGCGCACAAGTTCTCAATGCTGTATCTCCGAAACTGTTACTTGGATCAATATAACCGATAAAAAATTCGAAATTTTTTTTTGAAACCCGTAAATTCATGTGATCCCTTAATATAATGAAAGCTTGGTTTCAAAATCGATTTACCATGTTTAGAATTTTCCCCAATTATCTTAACTAAGCTTATAATATATATATGAGAAGTGAGTCAGAGTGGCTACTCTGCCTACCTACCCCTACCTTTATCAGCGAAATATAATATTTATATTCTTTTCAACATAGCCTTACTTATGACAATTATTTTGTTCAGTAATTTTGGAATTTCAAAGTATTCTGTGCAAAATAACGATTTTTTTAATACAACACCAACAAATCAAGTTGTAAATTTTTAAATTCACAAATAAGTTTCGCATCCATTATTCTTACACTTTAAATACTCGCGGCGTGGCAACCGCCATATATAAACAGTTCCATTACCTGGACACTGTGACGGTGTCCGGTTATAAAAAACTTAACTGTAAATAAATAATAATAAAATATAGTATGTGTAAATATATATGTATTTCCACTTGTGTATGTATGTACAATCACTCTATACAACCGTTATTTGTTGCTATTCAAATACATTCAACCTTCATACCACAATAACCTTTCTCTCTGCTTTATCTCTCTCTCTCTCTCCCAAACAACAAACGAAAAAAAAAACCAAACAAATCACGCAAACACTCCATGACCCACACTCCCGAATCCGCATTCAACCGCAGGCGCAACACAGCGAAGAACGTGAAAAGTGGGTTAGACGACTTGAGGACACCATACGACGGCATGCGAATCGCTCTCGTCTGTGGGACAATCAAAGCACTTTCTACCTTGGCGGCTATCAGAAGGATGTGGTAGGCAACAAACGTGCAAACCACTTGGAATTACTCGGTCGACGTGTGTCGGAAGCGGACGCATATTTGCAGTTGATCATCGAGCAGACGAATGTGAGTGGCGAAAATTTGTGTAAAAAGAAAATGGAATTTTATACAAAAAAAGAAAAAAAATGTAAATTGATACAATACTAATGTGGGAAATGTATTTCTTTTGCTTTATAGAAAATCAACGCCCGCATTGAGAATATAACGGATGCTGAGGAAAAGGCCAAGTGCAAAGCGCTGCAGGATAACGCCAATGTGAGTAACAGCAGCAGGTGTCTGCACTGAATTTTTCACTTTTACATGTACATATATGTACATATACATATGTATGTGTGTATGGGAGTTGGCTTTCTACTGCTCACTCCCTGCTTTTTCGTGTCATGTTGTGGCAGATACGCCGTGTTTCCAGCAGTGCTTTTGTCTGCTGCGCTTTTGTGCGCTTTTATTTTTTTAATTTTGTATGTTTTCTTTGTTTCCTCCAACATTTTTTGTTTTGCTTTGTCTGCTACGCGTAAAATTAAATGGGCTTGTCCTTTGCGTGTCTTCTTAATTGTCCTGCAAACAAAAGACAAATGCTGAGACAGTAATTAGTTACGCTGTGGCGCTTTGATGCGTGCAATTTCAATATTGAAAGCAAGTTTTGAGGAAGTGAAAGTGTAATAAAATAAATTCAAAGTACTATATTTAATATGAAGTGCTTAATTAAACGGTACTTTAATGCTTAATTAATTTTACTTAACGCTTACTACTTCATTGAAAAACGTGGTTTCTATACAACATCCGTTGAAAAATCTTTGGTCGGACAGCGTTCGTCTCAAAACGCTTGCCTTCCATCGGCCTTTTCAAGCAAGGAAACAAGAAAAGTCCAGGGGGTACATCTGGGCTGTAGGGTGCCTGCGGAAACGTTGGGATGTCGGCCTTCATTAGGTAGTGTGAGCCGGGTCGTTATCGTGGGGCAACTTAAAATCGACTGCGATGCCTTGTCGAACCTGATTGACCCTTCGTTTGAGTCTCTTGAAGACTTCCACGTAAAATTTTTCATTGGCGGTTTGTCTAGAAGAATTAAGTTCATGGTGAACGATGCCTTCGATGTCAAAAACGACAATGACCACTGTTTTTACTTTGGATTTGCTATACCTTGATTTGGCCTTCCAAAAAGGCCTGGTGCCAACGAAAAAACACACCAATTCTTGATAAAGCAGCACCTCTCTTGGACACCTCTGCTCTAACGAACGCTGCATTTTTGGTTTCGGTCCGTCTTGATTCGCCAGATGCTCGGAGACAACTGACCGCTCGTCCGTTAGGCTAAATAACTAATTTATTAACTTGAACAAAAAAATAAATATATTGCTAAATATAATATATAAAACCACAGAGTTGGCACTATTTATATATTTCGTAGAAAATGCATCATAGTTTTATGTATACAATCATGAAAAATACTTTTGTTTTAATATGATTTACTTAAAACAATAATAAATGTATATTCAGAATAAACATGCCAATTATGCAATATTTAGCAACTACACATTGCTTATACAGGTGTTGGCTGGTTGTCTCTGTGTGTTTTGCGAAAACATATTTTTGCAAGCGCAATTTCTAATGGCATTATCGCTTATATGTATGTATGTACATTAGGGTGTCCGTTATTTCTCCAAGGGATTTTTTTTTTTTTAACACCTGACCTTTAAATTTTAGCCATACAAACAGTTCTAATGTAAACAAGCTCTTTATTTTCAATCTAAACCGCGCCTAAATCATTTTATTTTTCGCTTATATTTTTATCCACAAATCAAACAAATAAATATACAACTTTGAAAGCGTAATTTTCAGAAGAGAAAATTTTCGGCTCTTCAAAAGGTTTCTGATATTTTTTTTCATAAAAACTTTCCTTTAAAAGTTATCCGTCAAATGTCTTGTTTCATATAGTACACCATTTCGTATGAGAAACACAAAATGTACATAAAAATCACTTTTATAAATGAGGAGGTCATTTATTTTACAACTTTAACTGCGTACAACTTTTAAAAGAATGGTTATATGGAAAAAAATAAGAAAAAATTTAACTTCTGATAAATTTCCTTTCCATACAAAGATTTTGTTATTGCTCAGTTTATATACATAGCAGCTACATGCTATAGTATTCCGATTTGATAAATTTACTCAAATATTGTACCGTTAACCTAGGCAAGTAAGCTACGCCAAATTTCATGCAAATATCTTGACAAATAAAAAAGTTTTCCATACAAGCATCTGATCCCGAGAGTTCAGCTTGTATGGCAGATATATGCTATAGGCGGCCGATGTAGAAAATTTCTTCGGATATTTTAGTAATGCTTTGGATAATAATCCATGAAAAATTTCGTAAAATTATCTTCAGCAATGAAAAAGTTGGCCATATAAGCACCTGAAGATGAAAGTTCAGTTTGGCTTGCAGCTATATGTTATAGTGGTCCGATAGCGACTGGTGCGACAAATGACCAGCTTCTTGGTGAGCAAAGTGCGGGTGTCAAATTGCAGATCGGACAGATAAATGAAAATGACTAAATCGACTCATATATAGAGTTGAACTTGCATAACTCCAACTTTTATTACTCGAAGCTCTCCATAACTCGAACTCTTGAATTGCTATAATGATATAAATCAAATTTATTACAAATTTCTTTCCATAACTTGAAGTTTTTTGGATTATGTTGTTTCGAGTTAGGGAAGTTCAACTGTATATACGTTATTGAGCCTCTGACGTTTCTTTTGGGTGTTAGAAACATCGTTGAATATATGAAATATGATTGAGCTGCGCTTTAAATTGAAAATATAACGCTTGTTTAGGGTAGATTCTGATTTTTAGGGCAAAAGCTGAAACTTCAGGGAACATTTGAAAGAAAAAAAAAAATTTTTTTTTTTGCAATAACGGACACCCTAATGCACATATACATACATATGTTTATGATAAATATATATAGACATTCTTATTGTTGTAATTTTCCATGTCTGTTTCTTGTGTCCCTCTTTCGTAATAATAATAATAATATTTCTTTTAATTTATTTTTTATGCCTTGCCTCCAACACCGCCACCACCAACACAAACAAACACACGCGCGCATGCTTACCCGGGCACAGGCCATGCTGGATCATATCAAACATTCTATTGTAAGTCTACAAATTGCCAAAAATATGGCGCATCCAATCAATGGCATCTACAATGGGCCTATAATTGCGAGCACGGACAGCAACAGTGCCACCGCCAGTCCGACCAGCACGAATGCGGCCACATCTGTTGGCGCAACAACAGCGTCGAAGGTGGCGCCACTCAATAGTGCTGCGGATGCGACAGCGAGCGGCAAACTGGATGCGAGCGGTGGCGAGGAGGAGGAGGACTCCACCACGGAGAATGGTATGTTTACATTTTCGTTTATGTTTTCGCTTACCGCTATCTTTGCTTCGTTTTTGCTGCCTTTTACTTTAACATTGTTGTTCTGTGTTTTTGATTCTGTCATCATTCGTGTGTTTGCGCCCAATGTCACCGTTTTGTGAGTTCTTTGTTTTTACTATTCTTTTATTGAGTTTTTGTTTTCATATCGTTTTTCGTTGTGTGAATATGAAATCTTATTTTGCCTTTTCAACTACCGCCGCTGCCACATCAGCTCTTCTCCATAAAAGTCTCTACAATTTATCGGTGTTTTTGATTTCCGCTTCCTTTGCAACTGTCACAGCGCTGCCGACACCCAAACACACACACACACCCATACACAGGCGAAGATACCCCTGCACCCACCCACCTATTTTCACATTTTGCTTTGTTGCTTGGTGTTTGCCGTCATTTCGCTCGGTTCTCCGCTGGAGTCTTTCGAGTAATTTCCAATTGGTCTTATTTAGTTTGGCTGTGCATTACCCTCGTTAAGTATGTCGTTGCTTTTCGTCGCGTGGCATTTTCGGTTTGTCAAATTTCCGCAATAAGTGTGTGTTTATAATTGTTCACTGTTTCTTTGGGCGGTTATATAAATCTAAAAATTTTATTAGTTCAGTTGTAGCGCTGCTCCCCAGCGTGGAAGAAGAAGAAAATAATAATAATTAATAGCCAGATGACCTCTAAAACGGCAATTTGTTGTAAGTAAGCATATGGCGTTGCATTTCACTTATTTTTCACGCCATCTTTAACATCGCTTTTCTTTAAGTTTTCCTTTTCCTTTAAATTTTCGTTTTCCTCTAAAAAATCTTGTGCTATATTTTCATAAAATGGTGTTTTCTGCAAGTGCCTTATAACTATGTACTGAGTACTAAGTTTTTTCATCTACTTTTAGTTAGTTGTTGAATAATAACACTACGCAACAAGAGCAACCTTCTTTAAGCGCTTACAACAATAGCAAATAACATCAGTGCAGTAGCGTAATACTTTCATATGCTATTTAAGGCTATGTTGGACATTTTTATACCCTAAACAGGGTGTATTAAGTTTGAGGCGGAGACGGACGCTAGTCGGACCAACCTTTCTGTCCAGTTAATAGAGTTGTCCGCTTAGTAGATTGTCCTTAATAAGCATGAAAAAGTGGTGCGACACGGTTTTGTAGATGTCCCGTTAATAGAGCGTCTCTTTGATAGATATAAATGATAAGCATGAAAATTTGAGTCGACATATTCGTCTCCATCTGTTTGTATGCACGTGGTCTAGTCCTTCAATTTTTGATAAACATATATATATATATTTTTTTTGTTGATGGTGGGGGAATCTTCGAAAGCTACCGCTATATTTCTACTAGCAAATACTCCGCCAGTGTTAGCATATGCGGGACTTGCTAAACAGGACCCCTACGTACTAAACCCTAACTACGTCTCCTAAAGCTCTTTATTTTCCTTGCGCAAAAATACGTTAATCATCAGTTTCTCGCTCTTTCTCTGCCATTCTTTTCTTCAAAGCTCTATTAGGGCTATCGCGAACCATTTTTTAACAAAATTTCACACCCGTTGGGAACGTATCATGGCTATATAATATTTTCAGGGATTAGCCACTCTCTAAGAAGTTTATCTAGTTCCTCTCTTTCATCCTTTTTCATAATTTTTGATATATCGCTCTTAAACTGTGCACACGTCCTTTTCTACCCAAAAAGCTACTCATTTGTCGGGACCGCCGATATCGGACTAATATAGCATCTGGCTGCCATATAAACTGAACGATCAGAATAAAGCTCTTGTATGGAAAATGTTTTTATTTGATAAAATATCTTCCCAAAATTTAGCATGAATTATTTTTCGAGAAAGCTATACAATATCTGAAGATATTTTCCAGATCGAGCCACTATATCATATATATGTCGTATAAAGTAAAAGAGCAACATCAGATTATTGAATGACAACTTCTTCTTTTGTGCTTCGTTCCGGTCGATATTAACGGTTTTCTTTGTTTAAAGCTTTTTTTTTTTTTGCCAAGTTCAGATTCTTTTTTCTCTGACAGTTTCGACTGTGGTTGAACAACTGTTTTATATGTGTTGTTCTGTGTTGTCGAAATCATCTAAATTTAAATCCCTATAAAAAGAGCTGTCGATGATTTTCATACCGCTTCCACAATAGACTAAGCTATGTAAGCTTGTTTGCAGTCAAGCACTGTCAACTCGGCAGTATTCCTTCAAAATCTTGGCAGATTATTTTATGTCGCTGGAGTAGCAACGACAATAAAGTTGACAAGAAAGCTTCTCTCGGATATGCAAAGTGGTGTTTAGTGTCATACCAGGACTCATATACCTATAGTACACAATTAAGCCACATAAACGTTATGGTGTACAAATTCATAAAAGTTGAATTTTATTGATAAATCG
>NW_017536963.1:1202210-1223951 GCF_001853355.1 Bactrocera latifrons | reverse complement strand
CTTTTAAAGTATGTCAAATCAAAAAATACGTCAAATAACGGACTTGTGCATGCATTCGAACGATTAGTGGTTTTAATAAACAGATTTCACTGATCACAAATTTGCTAGAAGGTTATTCATTGCCTGAGTAACTCAGGACTATTTTTCGGTGCCGAATTAATTTACATTCTTAACCCTTACTAATTTCGAAAAGTTTAATTCGAAAAACTAAGTTCGAGATATTTATTAGAGTCAGAAACCATAAAGTGAGTTAATTTTTTTTTTTTTTTTTTTTTTTGTAGTTGAAAACCTATGCCAGTTCTTTCATTCCTTCCATCTTTGACCACTTATTATAAAAGCTTTTGAGCTTCTCTGAAGGAGCTTATACCTGAATACCCTGTTAAGCTTGTCTTGAATTATATAACATCCGGAACGAAACGGGAGAGACTTTATACAGTAAACATACATACATATATAAATGATCAGCATGACAAGCTAAGTAGTTTTAGGTATGTCTATCCGTCTATATATACGATATCGCTCTACAATTTATCGAAGCTGCCAATATCTCACCACTATAGAATGCAATTGCCATACAAACAGATTGATCAAGCTGAAGAACGTGGTGCGTAATGACAGTTGGGCAAACTTTTCAACTGGGAAAGAAGGTTCAAATTAAACATAGGAAAATTTGACTGGCGTAAACTATCTGTCTATATATCTCAATAATGGACGATGCAGTTGGTGCGATTATTAGGCATAAGACAGCCTTTTAAGTTTCCGGACCACTGTAGTATATTTCAAGCTGCGGCCTTTGCTATTTCGAAAGCTACGGAGCTGGCCTCTAATGCACCTACAGGCAATTCCAGAGTCAACATCTACGTAGGCAGCCAAACAGCAATCAAGGCAGTAAAGTGTCTTGGGAAGCAGGGCAGCAATGGTAAGTGCAAGAACTTTCACTTCTACTGGGTGCCAGAAGTCATCGAGGGCAATGAAATAGTAGGAATTGCCAAGAATGGTGTACGGCCAGCACCTAAAAAGGTGATCAACATTGGGAAACCCATGCATTGTCTATACGACAGATATATGGACAGAAAATCAAATCCCAATGGAATTTGCTATCAGAGTACAAAACTGCAAAAGTAGATCGTACACAAAGATACACAAAGTTTCTATTGGTACTCAATAGAAGAGACTGTAGGAGCATGATGGCGTCACACGCCCGCAGAATGAGGCTGACAGATCGCGAAGACTGCAGAAAATGTCTAGATCAAAGCACAGAGAAACAATGGAGCATCTCTCGTGCACTTGTCCCGCATTGAGAGGACTACGTGGTAAGCATCTGTTGTCCCCACAGTATGATACACTGGAAGAGGTATCGATAGTGAGGCCACAGAGTCTGTTGAAATTCGCGTCAAGGCCAAGCATTCCAAAGAATGACAATACCTCATGCACCTGTAACTGAACTCCAACTGGTATCGCAAAGGACCAAAACTGGTTCAACCTAGCCTAACCTATGCTACACTAAATGCACCGCCGAAGGATATTATAGCTTCGGTTCAACCGAAGTTAATATTTTTTTTTTTTTTGTTCATGCCATAAATACGATCAGAGGCTTGATAACACCCGGTGGCTTGTTAGCTGTTTTCTGAGTTTTACCGTGACCCGAATTCGAAATCGCAATTCTTTTAGTGGCTTTTAGATACTAAAAACATTTACTGATGTAATTACGGCAGGCTTTGAGCGTTAATTACGCAACTCGTAGAACAAAAACAAAAACCACGCAACAAGTAAACATATTTTTCTTATTGAATTTCATGGATTCCAATAGCCTTTCACCAAATTATTATTTTTTTTTTAATAGTCTTTCTGTACAGTATGTAGGGTTGTATGTGTACACAAATATATTTTCCGCATTTAGCAGCTTAGCGCTGCTATTAAGCAACTAAATGAGTGACCTTTCGCCATCAAAAACCATTGACTTGCACTAGCAGCACTCATGAACACACACACTCACATAACACAAGTAAATAAATTAAGTGCTCCACAAGCCGTCAGTTTTTTCCGTTTTTTTTTTTTTCCTGCATTTGCACGTTAATTCCCCGCCGCTCCCCGCTGCGCTAGCTTTGTATGACGTTTTTCAGCATGATTAGACTTAGTTTAGGTGTTGTGTGCGTATTTCCATACCTATGTATGTATATGTATATTGTAGTAATTGTAACTGTAACTGTGGTGGTTGTGTAGATTATTTGCATTTAATGAAATCGCGTTTAATTAGGCTTATTGCCGCAAACACTGCCACGTGCTGCCGCCGATGTGCATGAACTTGAACAACAATGCAGCCAATATAAACAACAACAACTGGCGGAACAACAATACCAACAATTACGCTTCCGCTATCAATACTCACATCAATACAACAATAAAAACGTCGGCATGTCTGGCCCCATCGCCACCAGCATCGATATCGTTGACATAATCGCCGATGGCATTGCGTACGGCACTGCGGCCGATATTGCCACCGCTGCGTTTGGTGGTAAGTAGGTGTAGTATCCACAACAGCTCTCCTCAAGTCCAAAATTTCTATGTGTGTTGTTGTAATAAATAATTTGTAATTACCTGCGTGTATATATGGTAGTTGGGTATGTGCGTGTGCGTGTGTGTGTGTGTGTGCGTGTGCGGGCACTTTGTTTACAACTTTTGCACAATATCTCTCTAGGCATGCCTTGATTCTCTTCTTTGAAATAAATTCATAATTTAGCACTTATGTACAAGCCGCCGCTGAAACGTTTCATTTGCTTCATTTGAGGAGGAGAAAAATAATTAAAATATTCCAAAATAAATATTTCATATTTTGCTTTGTCGATTCGTTGTGTGTTTATCACAAAGGTTTTGGGGCAATTCATAGCGTTTTCTGGCACTTTTGAAAAAGGGTTCTCTTAAACGTTGTTGACTGCCGCCAACATTTGGCATACTCACATAAAAAAAACGTACATGCACAAAAATCAATATACATACATACATACATACTTAATTACATTTGAACAACACGCCATTAAAGATCTCTTAAAATTAATTGTCTTAATTACCTCTTCCTATTTACAAGTAATAATAATGTTACATCCTCCGCCGCGCTCTTGGCCCTAATAACTTTTTTATTGATTTATTTACTTTTTTTATTTTTGCACTTGTATATTTTATACTTTGAACAGGGTTTAGTCTGTAACACCCAGAAGAAAACGTCGGAGAACCAAAAAAAAATATATATATATATATATGTATACAAGTTGCGTTCCAAAGTCAACAGCACTTAAAAAAAACAGAACAAATGGTTTTTTTGGCAAAATCAATGTATTTTATTCAAAACAGTCTCCTTCTGCTTCAGTACAACTTTTTTCAAGGTCCAAAAGCGTGTCGAACGAGTTTTAGCTCGTTGGCCGGTATGGCTGCCATTAGGCCTTTTCAATGGTCTTTACGTCTGCATAACGCTTTCCTTTCATGGGCAAATGCTTTTTTCGGAAAAGGAAAAAGTCGCACGGTGTCATATCAGGTGAATACGTGGATTGGTTAATGGTTAAAATGTGATTTTTGGTCAAATAATCGGTCACAAGCGTCGATCGATGAGACGGCGCATTATCTTGCAACAAACGCCAACTTCATCTTCGCGATATTCAGGTTGAAGACGTCGAATACGGAGCATCAAACGCGATAAGTCGACGTTTTGGAGATGTCCAATTCCATTACCATGAATTTCAATGATCGAAATCGATGGAATTTCCGGTGATCACGGATTTTCATTGGACCACATGTTGATCGTCGTTTATGTATGTTCTCACGACCACTTTGAAAACGTTTAAACCACTCGTGCACTCTGCTACAGGATAGGCAATCATCGCCATAAACTTGTTTCATCAATTGAAACGTTTTGGTAAAAGTTTTACCAACTCTTTGTTCGAAGCTCATTTTCGCACCGACAACACAAACTTGCTGACACTTAAAACGCAATAATTTCACTTCCAGTCGATAAAATGTCATGAAACTGGACCATCGTTAAAGATTCAGAGAGCGCCTCTTTACTTTGGAACGCACCTTATATAATATGTATGTATAATATAAATATATAATGATCAGCGTCTGTTTTTCTGTACATACATGAGCTAATCCCTTAGCTTTTGAGCTATCAATCTGACATTTTGCACATGTGCTTTTCTCTCTAAGCAGCTGCTCATTTGTGGGAACCGCCGATGTCGGATCACTATGTCATAGAGCTGCCATACAAAATTATCATCAAAAATCAAGTTCTTGTATGGAAAACTTTTTTCTTTTACAAGATAACTTCACCTAATTTGGCAAGCATTATTATATAAAACAAAGGTATAATCTCTGCAATTTTATATTATTGTTTAGATAGGAACACTACAGAATATAGCTGTAATACAAACTGATCGACTAAATTCAAGGTCTTATATGGAAAACTTTTTCATTTTACGAGATATTTTCATAAAATTTTGTACGTGTTATTTTCTGAAGCAACGGTACAATATGCTAAGAAATTGTTCAAATTGGACCACTATAGCATATAACTGCGATACAAACTGTTCTATAAAAACTAAGTCCTTGTATGGATTTTTTTTTTTTTGTCAATATATCTTCACGAAATTTGGCATAGATTTTTTGCAAGACTCCGCTACAATAACCAAACGAATTGTCCAGATCAAATTACTATGAAATGATCTCGTATGGAATACTTTGTATTTGTGATGGGTGTTATAGTTTCGATTGTTATTATTTTATCCAAATTTCTTTATTTTTTTTTTTTAATTCTGCGCTCATTAATCCATTTTGTTTTCGCTTTAATTGTTGTGTTTGTCAACTAATTTACAATTTTTCTCACTTACTTTACTCATTTAGTAATTTCGAAATCAATTGAAACTAATTTGTAACTCCTCTCAATTCATGCAGCAACAACCGCTCCACTCGCTGTAGATGTGCCTGAGACCTCGTATTCCAGCAGCGAAGATGAGGAAGATTTCTATGATGCAAACGATGATCCATTCACCAGTATGGGAAATTCGCCGAGCTAGTAAGTACAAAAAGCTTAAAATATTAGTAAATAAGTTGTAATTGGGCATACATGCCAAACGGTAATTTAATAATCACGGTAACGGTACTTAGTAATCACATAATATAACTCATGATAATACAAATTTGTTTAGCAGTTTTAGGAGCGAATTAATAACACTATAATTTGGTGCGCAAGCTGTGAAAATTTTAATAAGCTATTCTTAGGGTAGTATACTCTCTGGAATTTGACACCAGAAATAGGTTTGAAGAAGAAACCATTTCCCCAAAATTGACGGCACTTCTTAAAAACACTTATCTTGCCTTCTCTCTTGCAAAGTTCTGCTCAAAAAGTGTATGGTATAGTGGAAATATTTACGTTTATTGCTTAAGAAAAAATTTGTTGCATACCGGTAGGCGCAAACTAAAACTAATATAATTTCATTGAATATATACATATATCTGAAATTTTCATTACAATACCCTGGGCAGGGTATATTAAGTTTGTCACGATATTTGCACGCCCAGACGGAAACGTTGTAGACTTTTTAAATAAATGCTCAGCGTGACAAGCGGAGCCGGTTTAGTCCAGTTTTTGAGATATTAATATGAAAATTTGCACACGTGTTTTTCTCATCAAGAAGCTGTTCATTTGTGCGTACTGCCGATATTGGATCACTATAACCTATAATTGTCATACAAACTGAACGATCGGAATCAAATGCTTGCATGGAAACTTTTTCTTATGACAAGTTATCTTCTCGAAATTCGGTTTTTATTATTGCTCACGACAACGCTATAATCTCTGAATAAATTATTCAGATCAGACCACTATATTATATAGCTACCATAATAAATGAATGATCAAAATTATATTCTTGTATAGAAAATCTGTCTATTTGTAGAGATATCTTCATGAAATTTGGCATAGATTATTGGTCAAGGTAACCTTATAATATCCGAAATAATTGCTCACATCAGAGCACTATAGCATATAGCTGCCATACAAAGTGACCCATCAAAAGGAAGTTCTTTTATGGAAAACTTTTTTATTTAACGAGATATCTTCACGAAATTTGGTTTTTATTGTTGCTCACGACAACGCTATAAGCTCTTAAGAAATTATTCAGATCGGACCACTATATCATATAGCTACCACAGAAAATGAATGATCAAAATTATATTCTTCTATAGAAAATCTGTCTATTTGTAGAGATATCTTCATGAAATTTAGTATGGATTATTGGCCAAGGTAACCTTATAATATCCGAAGGAATTGTTCACATCAGAGCACTATAGCATATAGCTGTCATACAAAGTGACCCATCAAAAGGAAGTTCTTTTATGGAAAACTTTTTTATTTAACGAGATATCTCCACGAAATTTGGTTTTTATTGTTGCTCACGACAACGCTATAATCTCTTAAGAAATAATTCAGATCGGACCACTATATCATATATGTAGCTGCCATAGAAAATGAATGATCAAAATTATATTCTTGTATAGAAAATCTGTATATTTGTAGAGATATCTTCATGAAATTTGATAAAGATTATTGGCCAAGGTAACCTTATAATATCCGAAGGAATTGTTCACATCGGAGCACTATAGCATATACTAGCTGCCATACAAACTGACTCATCAAAATCAAGTTCTTATATGGAAAACTTTTTTATTAACAAGATAACTTCACGGTTTTCCATATAGACTATTATCTAATGCATCCCTACAATTTTTGAAAAACAAAAAAATTTTAGATCGGACCACTATAGCATAAGTTGCCATATAAATTGATTTATCAAGATCAAATTCTTGTAAGGCATCTTTTGTATTATTGTTAAGGAAGTTCACCTTTTCCAATTTTTTTAAAATAATTTTTTACTTTCATGCAAGTTTCTTTACTACTTTTTTGCTTAATTTTGTGCTTTACTCTCAATGAAACAATTTATCATTTTAAAGCCACCTCTCAACCGCTGCTGGATTTCTATGAGCAGCTTTTTTATTGCAAAAATATATACATAATCTTGACATTGCTTGGTGAAGTGAGCAGCACTGTTGGAAAGAGCGCTTCATCTGTAATACCGAAATTTTCCGCAACCCACAGTCGTCTCACCACCCACTGAGCGACAGTAACCCTTTCGCCTACTGCGGTCTCTTCAAATCTGCTCACCTTCATGTTCAAATTTTCTATTTCCCTCCTAGCAATTGCAAACGTTGACTGACTTGTCTATGTTTTATTCTTTATATTTGTAATTTTTGCATTTATTGTTGTTTTTTCTAGTTTATACCTGCAAGGACATGCCCAATGAAATCGATACACTTGTAATTGAAATTTTATATCGAAATGCAGCGATTTGGAATGATTTTTCTGTTTACTTTTTTGTTCGGTTTTATTGTTGTTTGTTTGCTGTTGTCATCATTCTTGTTTGCTGTTGTTGTGATTCTTGTTTGTTTTTCTAATGTTCTTTATTACGTTTTCTGCTACAATGAAACGATGACAACAACAAACACACACACACTCACATTGCATGAGTTGAGTCTATAGTCATCTATAGTATCATTCATAATTTCGTATTTTCGCCTGCTGTTTGTAAGCAGCATCTATAATTAACCGCACTCTCGAGTGGAATAACTGAACGACTGTCGGCTGCCCATAAAAGATATGCTGATGAATGCGCGCACACAATAGAAGAATGTACAATTTCAGTGCAACGCAGTTGTCTCGCAGCTTTGCAGCGGATTGTCTTGCATATTTCGGCCCTAAAAACCATGCGAAAGACAACCACAACAACAACAAAGAAAATATAATTTTGAATAAAAAATTGAATGTGAATTTCACGTCAAAATATTGTGATTCGCATGAGTTTACGTAATGTTGAGCGCAAATCGGCGGCTCCAGTAGACGACGAAAGTGGCGTGTAAGTGTGAAATGAAAATTGATCAAAAGATAAGTGCAAACAAATACAAAAAATGAATTAATGAATTCCGATTTAATACTGAACACTATACTATATGTATAATATATATTTAAATAGGTGCATATGTGTGCATGTGTGTGTGTGTGTGTGGCAAATTCGTTGACATTGAAAATCCACTTGATTTATGGTTTAATTGATTGCTTGTCATAATGCAGGCGCAGCGACAATACCGTTATGTCAACCGCCTAGCCGCGGCATTCACTTTAACTCTGTTGGCTCGACGCAAGTTCAAGGTCGCGCTCAGCCAACCAAAAAGTCGCACCAAAAGTGCTCGAGCGGAAGTCGTAATGGCACGCTTATAATATCCGCAGCGTGGTATAGCTAAAATAGCGCGTTTTAAGCGCAGACCTACGCGCTTGTTAATCAGCTGGGCGGCGTAAGCCAGCTGTTGGAGCGTTGGCAGCGTCAAGTGCACAATTAGCGCACACCAAAGTGGCCACAAGCATATGTAGTAAGCAACCACATGCGTTGCTCCGTTACTCGTTATTAAGCACTTGAGGCGTCTTTAACTACATCTATGTATGTACATATGTATGTATGCGCGTTTATATCCATATCTCAATTATATAGCCAAAGTGTCGCGCCATCTTCAGTATCTTTAGCTTTTGTGGGTGTGTAAATGTCAAAATACTTGCCACAAAAAACAACAAAACTAAATTTTTTCTAATTTTTATTTTTGCTTTCTCTCTTTTCTGCTCGTATTCGCGTTGTTTTTGTGTAAAATTTCGTGTTTTGTTGTGTTTATATTTTAACTCTTTCTTCCACACATACAGCTTTCTTTATATGCGTGCGTGTGTGTGTGACAGTAAGTAGTAGAGAGCACAAAATGAGTTCTCTCTCAGCGTTTTGCTTCGCTAAGCGTCGCATCCTTTCTGGTGACATGCGCTTTAACGGTTTAAATTGCTATCACGAGCTGAAAGTGTTTACTTTTCTTAGACCTGCATACTTAAGAGGATAATTCTGAAGTAGCTAGGCATATATAGGGTTTTTCAATAGGGCACTACAAAAGTAGACCGCTAGGGACAGCAAACGGTGCCATATTTTTTCCGCTATTTTGATTTTTCCCTTCAGTAGTGTTTGCCATTTCATCGTGGAAAGAAATTCGACCCAACAGCGAGTAGAAATTATTATTAGTATTTACTACAGCAATTCCGAATCAGTGGCCTCAACTTTAAGAGCGCTATGTCCAATTTATGGTCGTCATAATCATCCTGTCAGAGAGTCAGTTGTGCGTCTAGCAGAAAAATTTCAATCACCAAGCACAGTATAAAATGTTCCCCCGCCAGTCAGACAAAGAAGTGCCCGCATTTTCAAGCATATTGCTGCCATTAGCGCAGCAAATGAGGAAGAGCCAAATCAGTCTGCGCAACGTCGGTCTTAAGCGTTCGACGTCGATGTGACGAATTTTGCTAAAAGATCTTGGCCTACATATTTACAAGATCAAATTAAAGCACGAACTGAAGCCGCTCCACCAGAATAGTCGTATGTTCGTGAATCGGGCGGAGCAACAATTTAAAAATGATCCAGATTTTCTTCGAAAAGTTATCTTCAGCGATGCGGCACGATGAGACTATTTCCTGTGGGTTCAAATCTATGGTCTATGCCCAACAAGTTATTGATGAATTCGTACGAATATCGAACGTGAAATTGCAGCAGTATCGGCCGATTTATGCTTGAAAATTTTCGAAAATTGGGTTCAGCGCCTGGATTTCTGCAAGCTTGCCCGTGGTGGCCATGCAAGAAATCGAGTTCCATACATAATGGCATTGAATGTACTTTCACAGGAATAAATAATTTCATTGATATCCCAAACCGGGGGTTTTTTTTTTTTTGTAAGAAAACTTTTGTAGCGCTCTTATTGAAACCCCTTGATTTATTTTATAAAAAAACAAATGTTTGAAAGCTTCTCCAACCAACTTTAATATTCGTCTTGACGCTATTTGAAATTATGGTTTGAAGCGCATTCAAACTGATGATGGGTTTTTGTGAGAGGATTTTGAATTATTCAATTATTTTGCTTTTTGTTGTTGTAATATTTACTAATTACTGCATAGAAAGGTAAAATCGATTAATAGCTTTGCATTATTGATAGATATATATTAGGGCTTTCTTTTAAAAGGACTTAGTTTTATGAATATAATCTTCGCAAAATACATCAAAGAGGATCAAGCTCTTTTTCTAAAGCTCATTCAAATCATTCAGTCTAAAATTCGTTCCGACCACTTAGATGCAGCGAAAAGTCGAAAGTCGAAACAAGAGAAAACGTTAACATCGGCTGTATCGAAGCGAGAACACCCTTCATAAATAAAGAAGTTTTCATACCAGAACTTTATTTTGATCGGCCAAATTGTATGACAGCTATATGTTTTAGTATCCTACCTGGAAAATTTCTTCAGATATCGCAGCGTTGCCTTGGAAAATAATTCATGCCAAATTTCGTGAAGATATCTCATCAAAAGGAAAGTTAGTTACAGTTAGATTCTTCCAGTATTGGTTTATCGGATTTAAATCTAAACAGAGAGAGACTACGACGGCTTTTGGTGTTGTTCACAGTAACTTAAAATATTCATTTCGGCAAAAAAATAGATTGAAAATGCAAACATTTTCGAACGATTGCTTTTTACAACTTTTGACTTGAATAAACTCATCAAGAGTGGATAGATGAACGTAACGGCTTGAAATGTTGTAGCGCTGTTGGTGTAATTAGTTAAACCTATTTAAAATTTAGAAACATTTCACACAAACCGTAACTAGTGACAGTAGACAGTTGATCCCTTGATTTGCCATTTCTCGAAGCTAAAAGAACTTACAAAACTTAGTTTGTCCTAATGCTACTCATTTCTTTGTGTCGTAAGTTGTCTACAATCGACCATTTGCTCGACATCATTTTTATATGACAGGCGACACCCCCTCTTCTTCGTTCTACTTCCATAAATGCGAAAAGAACGTACAATACCCATACTTCTCGATGACTTCGATTTCATGACATGCCTTTCAATAGAGACTGGTTTTTACCAAGTCATCTGTCTGCCAATAAGAAGCAATAATTATTCCTTATGTATCCAAAAATTCAGTTAATAGTATACATTTTGAAAAAAAAAGTACCCGGAAAATGAAAATAAAACGCAAAATATTTAATTTTTCATCAATATTTATTTTATAGCCTTCAAATTAATCCCCACCAGATATAAAAAAAACTTTTGCCAATGATTTTTCCAGTCTTCACTCACTCTTCATAAGCTCTTTTTGGGATGGTTTTAAGCTCCTTCAGCGAATTTTGTTTTATCTCTTCGATCGACTGAAAACGGGTTCCACGGAACGGCAATTTCAATTTGAGGAACAAGCAAAAATCACTGGTGAATACGGTGATTGATCAGTGGTATTCGTTTTTGACTTTAAATTCGGTCACCGTCGTGGCTCGATGCACCGTCCCACGTATCATCGCGTAAAATCCATCAATTGTTCTTCCACAATTTCGTCAAATGACCGTCTGTTCCTCCGGAACAAAATCATGATGCACCAAACCAAGAATATCGGAAAAATGACCATCGCCATGATTTTTGTGCCGCTTTAGCGTGATTTTTTTGATTTTATCTCGTTTTTCCCCTTCATTCCGCTGATTTTTCGACTTGTTTACGGGTCGAACTCATAAACCCATGTCTCATCGACAAGTGTAACGTTCTTCATGAATGTGGGATCGGACTTCGCACGAAATTTCTCTTTTGAAAAATGTCAGCTTTATCGGGACGAGTCGAGCAAGAACATGTTTTATGCCCAAAGTATCCACCTAAATCTTTCTAACGGACTCGTGAGAGATATCGAACGTGATTGCCATCCCTCTAGCACTTGCATGACGACTTTCAAGCATCATATTCTTCACTTTTTTTTTTTTTAATTTTCATCAGTTGAAAAGGTCGATGGTCGTCCAGAAGGTGGCATGTCTTCAACGATATCTCGACCGTATTTGTAGACCACTCGAAAGACATTTGTATGCTGATTCCCGTGTTTATGAACTATTTATTTAAAATGCAGGAGAATGTACTAAATAAAAAATTTCACTACATACACATTGCTTTTGGAGAGTTTATTGGATTTCATCTTATGTGCGGTTATTACAAAATTCAATACTTAAATTCCCTCAGATTTAACGCCGCAACATTAACAAGTTCCTCTTCATCATTCCACACATTTGCTCTTTACTCTTTCTTCTCTCTCTCTCTCTCTCTCTCTCTCGCTCTCTCGCTCTCATGAATCATATATATGTAAAATGCCGTTCTCTTTTACACTTGACTGCCGGCGGCACCTAAAAGCATGCCTGTTAACTGAAGTGTACTCTAAAATGTTACATGCGCCCTGCACACTCACATCCTACACAACCCAACTGTGCGGTAACTATTTTCACGACAGCCAGTAGTGCCTCGGCTTTGCTCAAGTATCGACTATATTTACTTTAAAAAACAAATAAAACAACGAAAAACCGCAAATTTTATTGCTTTCAAAGAATCGACATAAATTATTTTGCCACACAAAATTTACAAATAAATCTAACTTGTAAAACCATTGTATTAGTTTTACCGTTAAACTGCTGAAGCGGGTCGTCAAAGTTAATGTGAAGACAAAGGAAAGGTTTTGTGCTAAATTCGCTTGTAAAGCGCAACAAAAACACAAAATTCGATAAAACCGTCGAAAATTTTCGTTGAAATTTGGCATGTTTTCAAGTGGATATGACGCATCTCGATGGCAGATGACGTTGCCGATTGTTGCCGTCCGCCTGGCGCTCGCCATTGTGTACTAATGCCATAGAGATTTGCTTGTTTGTTTGTGCCGTGTATTGAATATTTCATTGTGCTCAGCATTTTCGAGTCGATTTGAGTATGCAATAAATTAAATTGAGCGCAAACGTTCAAGCGCCTAGAATTATGCAAGACATTATTGCTGGCATTTAATGGCATTGGGTCGTGCATGAATAGCCGGTCGACATAGATTCGCCATAGCGGGACTCAATATTTAACGCGAGAAAACAACAAAAAATCACAACACGCTCGCACACACATAACGGTATATTACTCGCAAATGTGACTGCTCGCCGCACAGTCACGGAGTTAAGCGCACAGCAGCCGAGACGAGGACTTGCATGCGTGACACGCACACACACGCACACAAAATACTGTTTACGACAGATTTACGCGTAACGCAAACACGCCACACACACTTACGCGATACTTAAGGCAATCCAGCAGCAGTCATACGCGCCGACAGCCAGTTAGCCCGGCAGCCAGTCGGGCCATCAGTCACTGAGCCTTCCAAAGCTTCTTGACTTATACGCCGCAAATATTTGCACGCACAGCTGACAAGGCAGGCTGTTACTAGTGCCCTAGTGTGTGTGTGTGTGTGTGTTTTCCTAGTGCACTATATACACAGGTGGTCTTGAAGTGAGTGGACATGTTCAAGAAATGGGTGCGACGTGTCAGTTTCAGGTACGTGCGGGGATTTCAGTTCATACAAACGCCATATTCATGCATGTTTTATAGTTTCCTGCATCTATTCCATATGTGTGTGTGTGCGTATGTTTTTATGTACATATTTATTATATTCGTCCTTCACTCGTTTACTTTACTATCACGGTAGTTTGATGTCTTTGTTGGCACAAATCAGCGTTTTGTTGCATCTTTTTACAGTTCCATAAATATTTAATGGCTATGTCAGAATATTTAGCCGCCTTCATAACATGAGGGTGGCACAGTAAGGATATGCGGTTTGATATATTTCTTGAACGTAAACGAATTTGATAATGAAAATGAGCTTTGTGACTTTATAGGTGAAAAATAGTTGGTAAAATCATTTCTTGGCAAAAGTTGGGTGTGAATAGATCTCCAAAGACGTTGAATTGCGTTCAGTTCATTAAAAATCTATAAATTTTTTGATAAACCCGTTCAATTCCAATACTATGTATGTTAATTATTATTCTTCTTTACTGGCGCAGACACCACTTACGCAGTTACAGCCTACTTACGAAGGCTTTTTTCTTTTTGCAATGTGGCGAAAATTGCAGATTCCAAGAGTAGCCAGGTTCTTCTCCATCTGGTCTTTCCAGAGGAGTGGTGGTCCTTGCTCTGATTCCCCCTTCAGATACGTGAGTACTGCTTGGAATACTCTCAGAGCTGGAATGTTTTCATCCATTTGGACGACACTCTTTTAAGGGGGGTTTCACAGTTTCAAAAAATCTAAAAAATTGTTTGTTCTTATTAAATTCTATAACATCTCTATAATATTGTCCTAAATTCCTAAATTTTCAAGTTGATCCGACTTATAGTTTCGGAAATACAACCTTGAAAAGGTGGACGCTTGAGGTCAGGTATAGGCTGAGGGTGCAGTAGGTAAAACTTTAAACGCGTTTTTCTCAAAACTATGTTTTCAAAGTCGGTTGTCAAGATTTCTCGCGAACTACTTAACCGATCTTGCTGAAATTTTCCAGAGGTCTTCAAGATAACATTTACAAGGTCTTGAGCGAAGCTGTAATTTAAAAAAATGTCGAGAAATTTTCATCGAAATTTGCATTTTTTTTATAAAAACATCTGCCAAAAATCCAAGTTTTTTTGGTTTTACTTTGTCCAATACCTAGTTTATTGTCTTTACTAAAACACGTATTTTTTATTTTTATTTGAGATGATCTTGAAAGAAGCTTTGCTGACAACACGGATGCACCTTTTTTCCGAGGGACTGCCGCAAATGGCGTCGGAATGACTGCTATTTTGAATTTTTTTTTTTGTTGAAAATTTTACAAAATGTTTATTAAATATGAGTCTTAAAAAAAAAATCATTAAAATATTTCATTTTTTATGTTGACGGGTCTTTTATCTTTCACACAATATGCTCGATACAACCTTATTTGGGATGCTGAGGAGGCTTATCCCACGGTAGTTGGCGTAGCGCAGATTGTGGGGTCTCCCTTTTTGTGGTTTGTGCAGAGTACACTTAAATGCCAATCGTCGGGCATGCTTTCATCCGTGTTTTAATAGCTCGGCCGGCAATCCATCGGTCCCCGCCGATTTGTTGTTCTTCAGACGGGTAATGGCTACTCGAACTTCTTCATGGTTCTGCAATGGAACGTCTGCTCCATTGTCATCGCTTGGGGAATCGCGTTCGCCTTCTCCTGGTGTTATGCTTTCACAGCCATTCAGCAGGCTGGAGAAGGGTTCCCTCCATAATTTCAGTATGCTCTGGACATCAGTCACGAGTTCACCTTTGCGGGTTCTGCAAGAGCAGAGTACAACTATTCTAGTACCTTTTTTATAAGAAGAAATTACAAAAGTTAAAACAATATTTATAGAGACATATATTTTTGGAGATATCTAGATATTTCAAGAGCTCTCCATAACGTCAAAAATGTAAATTTACTTTTTTAAACTAAAATAAAAAATTCGTAATTAAGAAGCAGTAAAAAATTAAATTAATTAAAACTGTGATAAATATATTTATTTTATTAATAAATAATATACATATTATATTTATAATAATTTTTAAATATTTTTTAATATGAATATAAAATATTTCAATTAATTTTCAACGCCAATTCTATTTTATTTACCTTCACAGCGCCACGCGTGGTTTTTCCGTGGAAACCACATCGCCAACCTATGAAAATGCACCGGAAACACAACCACAAAAGGGTAGCGCCTCAGTGGACGCCAGCGCCAAGTCTTCGATTGTCGATCGTCTGGATGATTATCAAACAGCATTGACAACGGTAGCAGAGACTTTACCCGCCGGTACGCCGACAAGCGCTACAGCGTCGACGACGCAACCGTTAAGTAGCGCGAAAACATTCCAAAAGTACGGCGATGATGATGGATCCATCGATTATGATGCACTCTACGAAGAGGAGGAGGACTCGACGATCAGCATGGAAGCGCATGGTTCAATGATATCACATCTCATATCACAAGTGAAGATCGGCATGGACCTTACGAAGGTCGTGCTGCCCACTTTCATCTTGGAGCGACGCTCATTGCTGGAAATGTACGCCGATTACTTTGCACATCCGGATCTCTTTCTACGGTATTTTCAAAGCAACATGAGTTGTGTGTGTGTGTGTGTGAATAATTATTTAATGGCTTTTTGCAGAATTGCTGAGATGGAATCGCCACGCGAACGCATTGTAGAGACATGTCGGTGGTATTTGAGTGCCTATCACGCTGGTCGTAAAAGTGCGGTGGCCAAAAAACCATACAATCCCATATTGGGCGAGGTGTTTCAATGCTACTGGGATTTGCCAGGTACGTACGACTATCGTATTTAACCCCGGACGGCCTTCGCTATTTTGCCCCTGTTTGGAAAACACGCTATGATTTTTATTCGAATCGAGTAAAAAAGCACGACCAGGGTTAAAGAAATGTATGAAGCCCGAAATAAATAGTTTACCGTTTCCACGAACTCTGTGCCCGTTCCCAGTACAGTTTCGTCTGAGTAATCGTTTCGGACCCTAAATAAAAAATTGTTTAACTAGACAAAATTCCTCAATTGAAGAATTGATTATTCATTATATTCTATCACTACAACCACATCTTTCTCATTCTGTTGCTTCTGAATCGCTCCTATCTTTGTATTTCAAAATTTTAGTGAGCAGTTTGCTAAATAATGCTTACCATTTCAGGCGAAACACCCGATGAACAAGTAGTCAAAGATGGGCCTGTGCCCTGGTGTCATCGCAATCAGCTGACGTTTTTAGCCGAACAGGTTTCGCATCATCCGCCAAGTGCGTATTCAAATATATTTAAATCTTGCGTTGTAAAAGAAAGAATTTACTTTTAATTTTTTCGTTGCAGTTTCCGCCTTCTATGCTGAGCATGTCAATAAGAAAATTACATTTTCCGCGCACGTTTGGACGAAATCGAAATTTCTGGGCCTTTCAATTGGCGTACACAATATCGGTGAAGGTATTGTAACGCTGGTGGATCACAGTGAGGAATATATTGTCACGTTTCCGAATGGCTACGGCAGGTGTGCATTCCATGAAATACGAAAATGTACCCATTGCACCTATTTTTATGCACCTTTCTTCTTGTTAGATCTATTTTAACCGTCCCTTGGATCGAATTGGGTGGCACCGTCGAAATACGTTGCCCGCAAACCGGTTATCACGCTACAATTGAGTTCTTAACCAAGCCATTTTATGGCGGCAAGCGCAACAAAGTGACGGCTGAGGTGATATATGTATATATAAAAATTATATAATTATTATGCTAACTGTATTCTCTGCTTTCATTCTTTGTAGATTTACGCGCCCAATGAGAAGAAACCGTTTGTTTCGATAGCGGGCGAGTGGAGTGGCCTCATGGAAGCCAAATGGCATGATAAAAATGTAATTTTTGCTTTTTGACGTTTGTGTATTAACAGTTTATTTAAGTTTTTTGTACCTTTCAGTATGCTTGTGTAATTTTATTAACCGAAATTTGTAATGCTAAACATTTCCTAATCACACCTAATTTCTCTCTATATGTTTATGACTAAGTTTTCATATATGTATGTATGTTTTGCAAACAGTAACCTACAAACGTTCAACCTCTCTCTCTCTCTCTCTTAACTCAACTAAACTCAACTCAACAACTCACTCCGTCCTAACCTCTAAACAAAACAAAACTACACCAAAACGATTATTGTACTTCTCTCTTAAATATTTTGAGCCAGTTACAATTCCAGTTTACTTTGTTTATCTAGAAAATTAAATTACTACTAAGTATCGTTATTTGTTTACCTCTCTACTGCATTGATGTTCTGTATACATTTGTGTGTGTATTTTATTTGTTACTGAAAATTTCTCCTAAACTAACCTCAAATTCAAACTAACAAAAACTCTACCGTATATATATATAGTTACATACATATATACATACTAATGTTTGTGCATATACGTGTATGTATTTGTTGTGTTCAGTTTATGTGTAAAGACAATAATTTGTGAAAATGCTAAATTTTAAACATGCAAAAATGTTTAATTTTTAATTTTCTAGAAAACTGAAGTATTCGTAGACGTAAATCGTATTCCAATATTTAAGAAACAAGTTCGACCAATCGTTGAACAAGAAGAATATGAATCCAGACGCGTTTGGAAGGAAGTGACCGCGGGACTCAAGTAAAACAAATTTTCATACTATTTTACTGTTATATTAATTCAAGCTTTTATTATTATTATTATTTTTTGTTTTTGTTGGAACCTTTCAACTAAAAAATTCTTTCTCTTCACATAGATTTAATGACATCGAAAAGGCCACAAATGCTAAATGTGCCGTGGAACAAATACAACGTGATGAAGCGAAGAATCGCAAAGACACAGAAACACAGTGGGAACACAAGGTGAGTGCATGCACATATAATAAATAAGATTGGCATTATTTAAAAAATAAACCCAAAATTTAATTTTTGAAATTGCAAACTTTTGCATTTAAACCTCCAAGTGAAAAGAAAAATTAAATAGGTAAAATAGTTCCTGAAATTAAAAATTTAAATAATTTGAGATATCTTGAAGAATAATTGATGGTATAGAGTTAACACTTTAAGAAACTGCTAGTGAAATTTCAGATTTGTTTTAAGCAGTGAAGAGAAGCAGCAGCATATTTATTTTGCTGTTGTTGTAAATGTATAAAAGACAAATAGATTTAAAACCGATCTGTTAAAGTTTCGTTGGTCTAATTACCTTTATAACGGTTATATTGTCTGATAGCTAGTGATAAATTTGAAATTATTATATCCTGAAAAATTTTTCAATGAAAAGCTGGAAACACCTTTATTTATGCCGGACAAAATATCCCTTCACATGCTCATTTTCTATAGCATTAAAGTTATATCCTGCCTTCTATCTACATCAGGCAGCTATATGCTACAGTTGTCCGATTTGAAGAATGTTATCGGAGACTGCTGGTATATCGTGACTTTGGACCACAATCTATGTCCATAAATGGAATTGATTTTGATGGCCAATTTGTATGGCAGCTACTTACATATATTCAATAGAGCTCCAATATCGAAAGCTCCGACAAATAAGCAGCTTCTTAAAGAGTAAATGACCTTTTCAAAATTGTATACCGTTATCTCAAAAACTTGCTGAGTACTTGCTCCCTATTAAAACCTAGTTCCATTCCGGTTATTACAGCCTTGAGGATAGTACCCTAGCAAAATGGGATGATGAATGACTTGTAGAATTTGGTCTTTGTTCGTCGAAAGAGAAATTTTTACTTCTCTATTGTCTTCTCAGTCCGAAGTAGCTCCTGTTGACAGGAGTTATTTTGCTTTGGATTTCGAAGCTGACGATGTTCATGCTGGTTCCAAGATAAAGGAAATAATCTACGACTTCGAAGTTATGTCTGTCAACACTGACGTGGAAGACAAGTCGCGAGTGCGATGCCTTTTTCTGTGATGATTGGAGATATTTCGTCTTGCCCTCGTTCACTACCAGATTCATTTGCCTCGCTTTGAGGCCGCCGCCGTCTGGATAAAGAAGGTAGAACTAAGGTCGCGGTTGTTGTGGCCAATGACATCGATGTCATCGGTGTACGCCAGCAGTTGTACACTCTTGTAGAAAATTGTACCTTCTCTATTGAATTCTGTAGCTTGAATTATTTTCTCCAGTAGTAGTTTAAAGAAGTCGCACGATAGGGAGTCGCCTTCTCTGGGACCTCCTTTGATATCGAACTGCTTGGAGAGATCCTTCCCGACTAACCATTTAGTCTAACAAAACCCACATACCTTACATCTATTTTTTGTCTAATAAAACACGTTCGTTTTCTATAATTTTCAATAGAAGACGATACTAACAAAGAACCTGATCTATAATAGAATGATCTATAATCGTTAGCGTGGAATGAAGCCCAAATAAGGTCTCTCCAGCACAATTTTCAAGAATATCCATGAAAATTTTAATTAAATTACACAACAATAAAAATTTAAATTTTGAAAACTTATTCTAAAAATAATTCACCCTTCGAAATTTGGTTATTTAGCTAAGAGCTATTGCTTCACTTGCTCTGGTGCATAATAATAAAATAGGATTTTATAGAACCCTGGTGTATTTGAAAACATCAATCGCAGTTCAAGTAGTTTCTTTAAGCTCGCAACACGCTGTCTGCATGTAGTATTTTCATAGACACCTAACTCCTACAGCACCATTATTTATGTATACCTATATACATACATGATAACTGTCTTCTCCATAAGGTGCAAAGTTGGTTAAATAATTGGATTTATCAACTTTTCGTTAGTTTAGCTAGACTCTGAACCCCAGAAAATCATATATCTCACTCTTTCCCTCTCATCCTTTGTAAAAATTAATTGAACAAATCTGAAAATAAACAATTTAAATAATTCTAATAATCACTAAAAAAAATTAGGTTATAAAATAATTTAAGAAAATTATAAAAAATTAAATTGTAAATTTTTATGCGTTTGGATTTCCTTACTACACATCATCATTTGCATCAAATCAAGTTTTCGCATGAACTCCAACAATTCTTAAAACCAAAATAAAACATAATTCGATTTCCATTTTCCTCTTCTACCCCGTTTTACAGTATTTCCGGCCCGTTGGCGATAACTGGATCTACGCTAAGCCACTTAGCCAGCGCGTTTATCAGCAAGAGAAGGAGAGCAAAAGATAATAAAGATGTCACGGCAATCAAACACCACCAGGCACCGAGACCGAAACTCCGACGACAAGTGAAGATAAATTGGAAGAAGAACAAGAGCAAGACTAAAAAGATTACAAATAAACTAGTAAAATGGTGTAAATGTATGCGAAAGCAGCTGATGTGTGTGTGAAAAGCGATTTTTAAGCTGTAGCATACATACAAACAAGCATTCATATCAAAGAACGTGCCGACGTAAAGAGCTGACGATGACGAAGACGCCAAGGGCAGAGGAGTAGAGTGGAGTGCACATAGGAAGCTCACACCCCAGTACACTACTATAATTTAAGATGCAGTCATGTGCTACATTTCAGAAATGTTCGTAGTTACTAACGCAGACACACGACGCAAAGGACAACGAAGACGGATGTAAAATGCAATTAGAAATAGAAATGATGTAAACGAAATAGACAATGCTGTGAGGTACAATATTCCTGCATCCCCCCGGACTACTTTTGGACAGCATTATATTGCCGCCTAGGTGCAATACGTAGATACGCATCGTTATGTCTGTATGGGCACGCATGTGGTGTGGCGAGCGTGTGCGAAATGCGAAATGGTTGTGTGACGGTCGAAAGAGTTACGGATGCGCGCCGTTGATATATATACATTACATGCATACATACAAACAAAGATATGCGAACCTGTAGCTGTTAAGCCAATGTTGCCGGAACATATAAAAAAATCGTATTAAAATAGGTTAAATGCAAATAAAATTTACAATTTACTTTATTGAAGAAACCAACAAACTGATAACCAACCACAATTTAATATAGCACTCGTAAGGCGTTTTAAGTGAAATTGTAAAAATTAACTAAAATACACAAAAGCAACAACAACAAAAATCTCCAATGCAATAATACAAGCAAACGTACATATAAATACATACATACATGCATATATTTAGTAAAAGTGTAACGAAGCAAGTGAAAATTGAATAAAAATAAAAATAAAAATAAAAATTATAAAAAATATAAATTAAACAAAACTAACAATAAGAACAATGTGCGCAAGCGCAACTTGCTTGCGTTCATATCGCTGCTAGC